>NC_034604.1:22771816-22799489 GCF_900095145.1 Mus pahari | reverse complement strand
TGAGAAAATGCCTTACAGCTGGATCTCATGGAGGCATTTCCCCAACTGAAGCTCCTTTCTCTGTGATAACTCCAGCTGTGTCAAGTTGACACAAAACTATCCAGTACAATATTCTTCCTGTTCTTGCCCTATTTTTCATTTTTACTGCATGTATATATGTATACACGTGTTATATATAATTTTTATATTATATTAATTTAGATATATACACATACTTTGTGTATTTGTATTACTGGTTTGTGTATTTCCTGGTATTACCGTTGGTATAGGATAACCCATTTGTTTGTGTATTTCCTGGTATTACTGTTGGTATTGGATAACCCATTTGTTTGTTCTTCCATGAGGAAGAATTTTTTTTTTTTTTTTTTTTTTTTTTACTGTCTATATTCCTCAGTTGGCTATAATTCTTTGTTTAGAGTTGCAACTTCATGTTCCTTCCCCTGTTCATTAATGGTCCAGCATCCTTTGTTACTGTACTATCTTTGTCCCCACACTAGACCACTAGACTTTAAAACACCATAGGAACGTGGGCTCTGTTGTATCTTTGAGCCCTAGAATAATTTATTCTCTCCTTGTTGTTGATGGAAACAAAGAGGTTGTCCTTTCCTACATGTTAATTAGCCCTTTCCATGCCTTATTTTCCTGAGTAATCTGAAAATAGGCTTGTTTCACATTTCTCATCCCTGCCAGAGGATGAAGTGTGACAGTGGGAGGGGTGTACAACACACGGAAGTGACAGACTATAGCATCACAGTAGAGATCTCTCCCATGCTACTCTAGAGGTGAGTAGCTTCCCCGTGGTCCTTGGTCACATATAGCAGGTAGAGTTTCAAAATGAAATCTTGACATGCACATAGCAGAGGAGGTAGGCAATTGAGCAATATAAGGAAAGAGTGGCTAGACCATTATCTCCATAGTATTCCATCATCACTCTTACAGTGGTCAGATCATAGCATCTGCAACTTAGAATTAGCCCTTAATGAGTGCCAAAATGTCAGATGGCTTTTAAAATCCTTTCCTTCAAAGTATTAGTGTCTCTAGGATTCATTTTATTCTCTGGATTTTATGAAAGTGAGTGTGTGTGTGTGTGTGTGTGTGTGTGTGTGTGTATGTATGTATGTATGTATGTAAAGGAAGTTGAGAAGAACATCCCAAGAGTTCTTGTTTTCTCTGTGTTGTTTTGATAATTTTCTTCTACACATTATTTCATTGAGAATACTTAACTTAATTTATAAATACATACTATCTTGGTTGGGGAGATAGCTCTGTTGATAAAGCACTGGATTTCCAAGCAAGGAGAACTGAGTTTTACCCCCAGAATGTTTAGAACATAATTAATAATAATAATAATAATTAACAATAAATAATAATAATAAATAATAATGCCAAGTATGGTAGTGCTTGGTTCATCCCTGTATATTCCCAGGACTGCCTGGCCAGCCTGCCTAATCCACTTTGCAAATGACTGACTAGTGAGATACCATGTTTTTAAAGGACAGTTGGTAGTAAGGATGATCCTTCAGATTGACTTTCATCCTCCACATGCATATGAACATTGCATTCAACTGGATACATAGGAACAAGTAATTATGCACATACACACATGCACACACAAACACACACACACTATTTATTGTAACTATATATGATTTCAATCTAAACAAAAATTCTCCTCTTAGTCTGGTAAGATATTTTAAAAAACTAGGTTATCTCAAAATTGTATTGTACATTTGGTCACCCTTTCCTTTTCTGTGCTGCTGGTTCTGGTCTTAGGTATAGATTACCATTGTGTGTCAAGACTTCATGGGGAGATACCACACATATCTATTCATAGCTACTCTCCCCTAGTAGGGAGCCCAGGACAGACTATAAAGTACAACTTGGTGTAACAATAAGTTTTACTGAGGTTACTTACAGGAATTTAGGTGAGCAGTTTCTTACAAAAGCAGAAATGAAGCACAGAGAGCTGCATCGCCAAAGTCTGTCCCAAAATGGATAGCAGCTCATAATGACTGGGAATGTGGAAGACACTACATAGCCAGCAGTTCAACAGATTAGAGTGTCTTTTCCAAGTGACTCTGGTCTAAACCTCTTCTATGCAGCTGCTCTCTGTTGAGAGTCTTCTGTGTAGTTTGGGCTTAATTGAGAATCTTCTTTCCAAGTTGGCTTGTCCTGAGAGTGCCCTTCAGCACTCTACTGTTCAGTCTTATGAGGGAGAGACCTGGAGAATCTGCTTAGTTTCAGGGAGTCCCTGAAGGTAGACTTGTTTACCTTCTGCCTTAAGAAACTTCCTTTTAGGACTGAATGTTTCAATCTTGGAGCTAATGTCTTTTTACTTAAACTCCAGGTGAGTATTTCTTAGTCACCTATGGATTCTCCAGTTTTGCATCTCAGAGGAAGCTTTATATTTCGGATAGTCTTAGTGAAAATTCATGCTTGCCAGAGCCCCAAGTCGGGTCCTTCCCCCGCGTTTCCTGATCTTTCTGTGACTTGCTTTATATTTCTCATAGAAAAGTGTCAACAGTGTAAACTACAAGTAGAGATTAGTTTGAAAATCCTAAATTCCTTCCTTCATGTAGGATGTCATTTCTTCCTCATAACAGCTTTGGGACGTTGGTTGAGCAGGGTTATGGGCCTCATGCATAGATCACAGGATTTCATGGTTGTAAATGAGGGACAAGCTTTTCCAGTTTGTACTTCAGCTCTGAGTTGAACTCACGTTCTAGTCTGTCTTCCCCATTCTGCTCCAGCAGGTCAAATGTGAAAGGTAGTTATGTAAGGAGGGATCACGAAGAGATAATTTCTGAAAGGGGTGCTGGATGAATCAGAAAGTCATTCTAGGTGGGCAATAAACCGAAGGTAAGGAGATGAATGGTCTCTGACAACAATGTGTGAAGAAAAAATTAACTTTCTTGGAGTAGTTATTATTTTATTTTATATTTAGCTATTTTACATTTATAGATCCTCTGTTTGCAGGCATGTCTGTGCTTTAAGAACATGCATGTCATCTGATACCTATAGACACCATAAGATACGGGTAAGACGACTTGAAATTGGAGTTCCAGGCAGATGTAAACTGACAGGTGGGTGCTGGGAAACAAACCTGCAATATCAGAAGGTGCTCTGAATCTCTGAACCATCTCTCCAGACCAAGACTTTCTTTCTTTTTTAAAAATTAGATATTTTCTTCATTTACACTTTAAATGCTATCCCCTTTCCTGGTTCCCCCTCTGAAAATTCTCATCCCCTCTCCCCTCCCCCTGTTCACCAACCCACCCACTCCAGCATCACAGTCCTGGCACTTCCCTATACCTGGGCATATAACCTTCACAAGACCAAGTCCTCTCCTCCCGTTGATGACTAGCTAGGCCATCCTCTGCTACATATGCAGCTGGAGCCCTGAGTCCCACCATGTGTTTTCTTTGGTTGGTGGTTTAGTCCCAGGGAGCTCTGGGAGTACTGGTTAGTTCATATTGTTCCTCCTATGGGGCTGAAAACCCCTTCAGCTTCTTGGGTCCTTTCTCTAGATCCTTCATTGGGGACCCTATGCTCTGTCCAATGGATGGCTGTGAGCATCCACTGCTGTATTTGTCAGGCACTGGCAGAGCCTCTCAGGAGACAGCTTTATCAGGTTCCTGTCAGCAAGCTCTTGTTGGCATCCACAATAGAGTCGGCATTTGGTGGTTATATATGGGATGGAACAGTATACAACTCAGGTACTCCACCTTCTCAGGAAGATGTTGTCATCTAGAGTTGTATAGCTTGCACTTAGTGTCTGTAAACAGTATTCAGATCTTTTTAATTCAAGGATGGGAACATTTCTGTTCTCCTTGATGCTGCTCACTTCAGGGTTTGCTTGTGGACCATTTTCTGGAGATACTCCCCACCATGACATCTTTCCTACACAGGTCCATGATTCACATTCTCTCTGTCTTTGTCTCTCTCTCTCTGTCCAGACTGTTCAGTCAGGGGAAAGCACACATAGAGAGGATAACTGAAATGAGGTGGGACAGATTTTTTTTCCTGCCTTGTTTATTAACAATAAGAAACCGAATTTGGAAAGAGAGCCACCTATGTCTGGGTACAAGCCAATCCCTTTGCTTCAATTTTATAAGACTCCATGTTTGTCTCACCTTGGCCTTGTATTCTCCTTGGAAACTAACTACAAGGGGCAATTGTGGCACATGTGTTTCAATTATGTTCTCTTTCCTCTCTTATAACAGCAGAGGGTGGCATTTGGAAGTGTCTTCCAGTTGGAATATTCCATGGTCTTAGGGCTTTCCTCCTTGCTCTGTGGCCTGTCTCATGGTTGAATAAGCTTTTCTGCCTGGTCACCATTTTTCTTGGATGACAGATATCTGAGAATAAGAACCATGGGTACAATTGAAGACCCAGTTAAATAGTTTGTGCACTTAATAAAGGTGTCCCAAGAATTTATGGTGATAGAAAGACATGTGCCTAGTGTGTGAAAAGAGACCTCTTTCATTCCTCCTTCTTCAAGACAGAGAAATTTCACTCTTGTGTTTCACAAGACGGTCACATCAATGCCATCAAAGACCTCATTTGTTGTAACACAGAACTTACCCTTCTTTTTCTTAGGTCTCATGATTAAAACAGTCACCACCCTGTGATAGTTACACTGTCTTCAAGAAGGAAAGGCAGGAGCAAGAAGGACAAGGGCAAGTTAGGACATGGGAGTTTGATTCATGAGAACCTCAGTCTCAGACCTTAGGGGTCTCAGCAGGCCTCTCCAAGCCCACATTTCTGCTCATGGGGACAAACTTCACAGAGCTGCCACATTCGATGAATTTTTATCAAACAACACATAAATAAATAACCAGCTGTGAGCCTGCATGGCTCTCAGTGACTTGTGTGACCCTTATTTCTCCCATTTTACTTCACTCTCCTGTTGTCGTTACCAAAGCACAAAAGGGGGAAAGTGTCTTTGGATACCACAGGTACTAAGTGATCTGCCTGTTTGCCTAACCTCAAGTGACAAAGTGCTGGTCCTCATATATCACAGCCTTGCCCAGTGAGGATTAGGTCATGCTGGCCAGTGGTTTTGCTAATAAGATCATGCATAATCAATAAGGGTCAGATGACATCTTGTCAACTCCATCACTGTCAGTGGGGAGGGGGGTGAAGTAAGGCAGTGACAAGGGTAAGCCTGTCAGACACCCAGAACAAGAACAGATGGTCAGCATTGGATGCTGCCCCTCTTCACAAAGCTGGCTCTTAGAGAATAGCTTCATGCATTCATTCATGGATTCATTCCTTTGTCCTTTCCACGTATAGCTATGGATGTGTCAGGTAGAATTGGTACTGTTCTTGCAGCAGAGGAGGGATGACAGAAAACAGGACTTTATGCATTTAGAACATCTACATTTCACAGGGCATGATGACAGGGAGAAAAAAGAGACACAAAGAGCACAGGATAAAATAGAAAGAGAAACTGAGAGAAATGGATGATAAGGCAAAAGGAGACAAGAATGAGGAAATAATGTTTGTAGTATTGAGAAATAAAACAATATTAGTGAAGGATTTTAGGAATTGTCTAACTGAGTGACTATGGGAGTCTACCAAAAGGAAGGGGAGAAATTGTGGAGATCTCTAGAAATAAAAATGGTAGACAGTAGTTCTACAACAGATGTACATATATGGTTTTCAACAATAACACCAGAGCCGAGGAAGGATGTAATTATCAGAAAGACAGAGCACGATAGAGGTAGTAGAGAAGAGATTTGCCTTAAAGGATGTATTCCTCTGAATAACATGGGAACCTACTGCTGTGTGTGTCCAGAAGGAATTACATTTTTACTTCACCATCTGACACTATAAGAAGACTATATACTGCATGAATTATAAAAGCTGAAGAGGAAAGAATGAAAGAAGAATGGAAGAACGGCAGAAGGACCTGCACATACCCATTTATCATATGCATGGCTACTTTGTGATACAATTTTCTGTACCGGGACACACTTCAGAATTAACATTGGAAAGTTTTCCAAAGAGTTACGACATTGAGTGCATATTTAAATTATTATTTAAATAGAAGAAATAGAGGTTTTATGTCAAGCCCTTTCTTTCCATTTTGAATTCAATTACAAAAGAGTCATGCATCTCTGGCTTCTACTTTGATATATGCAGATGGGACTAGGTATCTATCAACTCCCAATCATTCCTGGAGCCAAGACATAGTATCCAAGTGCTGCACACACATATATACAGGAAAATACCACACCCCCACACAACATATATAACTCTTGTAACATCAGAAGATATACCCATAAAATCTAACCAACATGACTGCAAAGCATTAGATGAACAAAGATGGCAGCAATGGACATACCAAAAACAGGATAGAGAAAATCCTATGGGGTCTCAATTCTACACAAAGGACTACAGGCACCTGAGTAAAGCTGGGAAGATCACACAAATTATTTGCCAGTACTGGTACATAGACTCAGGTTATATTTATGAATACATATGTATATACAAATGCATATAGCTATAGAGTATTAACTGATGATAAAGAAAATGGACATCAATTTGATTGGAAAGGGGTATGTGGAGCAAATATCTTATGTCTTTATGGATGTGTCAGCTGTTAATAATAAATCTAATGACGCATGGCTTAGGCAGAATATGAAAGGTGGGACATCTGGGAGGAAGTGAGATTTCTGGGATAGAGTCAGGCACAAGGAGATATCCCTAGGAAGATATTAGGAGTCAGAGAAATGGTACCTGAGCACAGGTAACCAACCACATAGCAGAATGTAGATAAGCATAAATGGTTTATCTTAAGATTCTAGTCATAGAAGACCCTAGCTATATGGTCAAAGTTTATGTAAATATATTTTGAGTTCAAGTATTATTTTTGGGCTGGGAAAAAGAACCAAGGCCTAACGTACACAGGGGTGTATAGGAACATTTGTAAGGAGGAAAGAGAATAAGGAACAATTGTGATTTATAACCTCAAGAATAAAAAAAAAATTAAAAGAACCATCATGCACTTTGGTGACGTAGAAAACTTGCGTTCATAATTTTGAGCTATGTAAAGACAGCAAGACTTGTGGGGTTGTAGACAATGCCAGGAAACTTGATAAAGTTGAGTGGGTTTGGAAGCCCTGGACCCTCCTACCAGAGGATAGTAGTTGTTATCTGTTCTCTGAACAGGTCCCTGTTACATGACTACAACACCCCTTGGAGATGATTATGACAATCAGTCATATAGGAGCAGTACCTCAAGCCCCTCCACATGCAGATGAGGCATACCTAACATCTCACACCAGGCAAATAGAGAGCATCTGCTGTCAGATCCCAACCCAACACAAAATGTATATAAAATCCTATCCAGAAGAAATAATGGTGTAAGAATTACTCCATCATAGATTATCTGAGAGCTTCTGTCACATAAGAGCTGTAACACTTCCTAGGGAAGAGGGTAGCTGGAAGCTTCCCCAGGCCAACCATGGTCACTTCCTCCACATTAACCCAACCTAGTCACCAGCATCTCATTTCTTTGAGTGGATTGTGGAGCAGAGGTGGGACTCCCCTCTCCCTTTCAGAGAGTGCAACTCTTTGACAACTCTGTGGGGCCAGAGCTCCCTCAGATCTCCACAAACAGCATCCAGTTTACAGACCAACAAAGACCCACTATAGATCTGAGCTCAAGAGAAGTCTCAGTGGATAAAGTGTGGTTGAAAAACACTGGGACCCAATTTTCTATTCCTAACATAGAAATACCTGCGGAGACAGTACACATCTCTAACTAAAGCACTGTTGGACCAAGACAGATGATCTGTGGGACTTGCTGATCAGCCACATCATTAAAAATATCATGCTCTACTTGATGGTAACAACGTGTCGTAAAAATAAGATAGAAAGCAATTGATGAAGAAGACATCTTGATGCTTACTTTTGGATCCCACACATTCACACAGTGACAAGTGTCTGTACAGACACCAAACAGACACACTGACATCTGTACACCTCCAGTATTCACAAAGAGATTGGACAAGTGGAAGAAATCTTTAGCTTTTTTTTTTATTACAGTTCCATTGTGATTATTTTGGAAGGATCACTTTTCTTCATGTGGCCAGTCCACCCCATTAATATATTTTTAAGTGTTTTAAGCAATTAAGTGTACACCTGACTTTGACATTCCATCTTTCTGTTGTGGCTGGTTACAATCTGCATCCTAGGTTCCATCAGAATAATGATAGTCATCAGACACACATCAAACCTTTCAATTAAATGCAGTATTTCCTGTTTTTTCACAGTACTAGCATTTCATGACTACTGTTGATAACATCCTTGCTTCAATTTATGGCATATTTTATATTCTTAAAAACAGACCTTTTAAAATGTGCATTAACTTTGTGAGATTCTGCTTCCCACATATACCCTGGGGAACCTTCTTATCTGAATATGTTATAATCAGTAGACCTTAAATGCTTGCTGATTTCATTTTTATATGTCATTTTTTACTCTGTCCGCAGACAAGGTCGAAAGATGGTTGACTTGTAGTTACTAAAAGTAGACTCAAAGGGAGCTGTTCTTTCAGAAAATAAACCTGTGTGTGCATGTGCATGCATGCATGCATGCATACATTTGTGCATGGTGTGTGTGGTGTATGAGCGTGTGTGTGTGTGTGTGTGTGTGTGTGTGTGTGTGCGCGCGCGTGCGTGCGCGCGTGTACACACACAGGCACGCATGTGTGTGCCCATGCGCATGTGTGTATTGCACCTCGGTTACTCAGCATTGATAGCCTATTGTTAAAAATGTCTTACATTTGCTCAATTATTAAATCAATCTTATGCCCCCTACCTCTTCTAGGTCTTAGACACACAGCCTTATTAAAAAAAAATTGAGAACACTCATCGCCCCCTGATGTATCATTTCCTTTATTCTAGATATTTTGGCAGAAGACCATACTGTGTATGTATACTTCTTCAGATAAAATGTCCTTTCTCATTTATGTAATTTTTAAGGAAAACATGTTTTTATTGATTTCTGTGAATATGTATTGTCATAATTAAGAAAACATTACATATTATACACTGAATCATTTCTACTTATTCTTTTATTATATCTATATATCATTTAGGATTTACTATATATTTGTTTCAATAATTTTTAATTAAAATATTACCACATCACTTTCCTTCTTCCCTCTAACAAATGCCAAGTACCTCCCCCCTCCCCGCACTTGCTCTTTCTCAAATTCATGGCTCTTATTTCATTTAATCTACTGGACAACCCTGACCAGCAACTCAAAATTGAAGTTCTCACAGTTTTGTTAGTTTATGGCTCTTAGTGGGAGCATTGTCAGCCCAGATGGAAGATTTCATACATACATCAACCTATATATCTGTCAGCCTGTCGGTCTGTGTGTATCCATTTATGTAGATGTATATGCATTATACTTTTATGAAGAGAGATATTAAGGATTTACCTTATGTCTTGTTCAAACACACTTACTGTCATGTTCCTTTTCTCCTTTCTTCTCTCTCTTCCATTTCCCTAATTAAAGCCACTCTCCTATATTTTCTCATTCCCTGGAGATCAATGCTGTTTTTCTCTATTTTGTCCTTTCTCCCATTTCATTTTACTGATTTCTGTCACTAGTCTAGGTTATTACTCACAATTAAAGATATGAAACTAGGAAACTTAGATGAAAGAGAATATGCAATTTTTGTCTTCTGAAGTATCATTCACATAGTATGATGTTTTCTAGTTCTATTTACTTACCTGCAAATTCTATGATTTCATTGTATTCTTTATAGCTGAATGGTATCTCATTGTATATATATATATATATATACAATGAGATATATATATATAATATATAATATAAATCTGATATATAATATATATACATATATATCAGATTTACATTCATAAGTTTCATCAGTTGAAGAACTTTTAGAAATGTGAAGAAAAATTATATATCTTTCCTGCTGTTTAAGTCACTTGACATAAGCAAACTGACCATGAATCTCTAGAAAACTGATCACTGAATGATTCTTCTGATATTATGTAGGTTTACCTTAGTGCTTATACTCCAAAGAACACTTACAACATTAACTTCAAAGCTCTGTCATTTGTCCTACAACCTTATCTAGGCATTGATATTTGAAGCATGCTCCCAATGAATTTGACTCAGTTCAGTGAGGAGCAGTATGTATTTAGCCTTGTCTTTTCCACAGTCAAGAAGTAAGAGTACACAGTCTCCAGGAATTGTTTGGGTGGCAATTAACTGACTCATGGAAAAATAGTACCTGTTCTCTAGTAATAATAAGAACTGGATCCAAAATCTGCTAATCACTTTGCCTTTTAATTTTAGAATTATAAACATTTTCTGTATACTTGAATTAGAACAGGATGTTCTCAGAGGAGAAGATGGGAGACTGTGGCTCTTCTAAGCCAATGAGCAGATGTTTACCCTGATGACTCAGTGTACTAATGCAGTTTTCAGCTGGCACAAGCTTTGATCTGATATATTTCATTTCAGGACATTATTGTTAATACGATGAGAATAGACTATAAGGAGAGAAAAGGAAGACCAGGAAGAGCAATTGGGAACTCTTCCAGCTTCTAAGCACAACTTTAAATTGGAAGGATGGTGTGTAAGGCTCGAACAAAGAACAGGCACTGAAGACCAGAGGGAAAGTTTAAGAATCAAGACTACAATTAGAGAAGGAACTTTAGTCAACTCAGTCATCTTTTATAGGAAATGCTAAATAACATGAAAAAAAAAAAAAACAAATATTCTCCCTGCCCAAAATAAAACAAGATGGAATAAGTATATAAATAAGAAAGAGCCTACTACTGTATTGAAAGACTGGCATTTATTACATGATAACCCATGTTTAGAATGAAGGAACAAACGTCAATAAAACTAAATAATTTTACTTGTTTTTTTTTGTCTTTTGGGTTTTTTTTTGTTTGTTTGTTTGGTTTGGTTTTTTGAGNCAGGGTTTCTCTCTGTAGCCCTGGCTGTCCTGGAACTCACTTTGTAGACCAGGCTGGCCTTGAACTCAGAAATCCACCTGCCTCTGCCTACCAAGTGCTGGGATTAAAGGCGTGTGCTACCACTGCCCTGCAAAACTAAATAATTTTAAACATCTGCATTATTGATTACATATTTGCTTGTGTTAAACTTTGGATTCTGTAAAAACAAAACAAAACAAAAACCAAACATCATTTTCATTTTTATTGCAAGATTTTCTGTTTCTACAAGAGAGACACATTGATCAATGGAATAGAATTGAAGACCCAGAAATAAAAACACACAGACACTTGACCTTTGACAAAGAAGCCAAAAAATATGAATAAAAGAAAGCATCTTCAATAAATTGTGCTATTCTGTCAGTCGGTCTGTAGAGAAATGAAAACAAACCCTTATTTGTCACCTTATACAAGGTTCAAATCCAAGTGGATCAAGGACCTCAACAAAAAGCCAGATCCACAGCATCTAATACAAGAGAAAGTCGGAAAAAGCCTTGAATTCATTGCAATGGCCAGGGGTTGGAGGGGGGTTTCTAAACAGAACTCCAATGACTCAGGCTCTAAGATCAAGAATTGTTAAATGGAGTCGGGCGTGGTGGCATACACCTTTGATCCCAGCACTTGGGAGGCAGAGGCAGGCAGATTTCTGAGTCTGAGTCCATCCTGGTCTACAGAGTGAATTCTAGGACGGCCAGACTATACAGAGAAACACTGTCTTGAAAAACAAAAACAAACAAACAAACAAAAAAGAATTGTTAAATGGTACCTCATGATATTGAAAAGTTTCTGTAAGGCAAAGGACATATACAATAGGACAAATCAGCAACCTATAGATTGGGAAAAAAAATCTTCATTAATACCACATCTGATAGAGGGCTAATATTCAAAATATATAAAGAACACAAGAAGCTAACCAACAAGAAACTAAACATACCAATTGAAAAATGGGGTATAGAAGTAAACCAAGAATTCACAACAGAGGAATCTTGAATGGCTGAGAAGTACTTAAAGAAATGTTCAAAGTCCTTAGTGATCAGGCAAATGCAAATTAAAACAACCCTGAGATTTCACCTTACACCAATAAGAATGGCTAAGATCAAAAACTCAGTTGACAGCTCATGTTGTAGAGGATGTAGAGAAAGAAGAACACTCCTTCATTGCTGGTGAGATTACCAACTGGTACGATCACTCTAAATTTACCTGAAGACCCACATATACCACTCTTAAGCATATAACCAAAAGATTCCCCACCATGCCACAGGGCCATGTGTTCCACTACGTTCACAGCAGTCTTATTTGTGATAGCCAGAAGTTGGAAACAACCCAGAAGTCCCACAACAGAAGAATGGATACAGAAAATGTGATTCATTTACACAATAGAATACTACCCTACTATTAAACTAGGGACTTTACTAGCAAATGGGTGGAACTATAAAATATCATCCTGAGTGAGGGAACTCAGACCCAAAAGGACATGCATGGTATGTACTCAATAATAAGTGGATAATAGCATACCCAGGATACACGATGCCAGGATACAATCCACAGAACTCAAGATTAACAAGCCTAAGGGTCAAAGTAAGGATGGCTCAATCCCCCCACACGGGAAGGAGAAGAATGAAATCATGGTGGTTGGGAAGAGGGGCTGGAGGGAGATTGAGGGAGGGACCTGTGTGGAAAAAGGGAAAGGGTGGGGAAGAGGGGAACATGATCAGGTATTAGAGGGGAATTTGACTGAAGCCCTGAGGGCCAGCAGAAGAATGGAAATGGGCAAACTTAGGAGGTAGAACTTGGGCAAACCCTCTACAATGTAGTAAAGTCCTGGGAGTTGATAAATTCTCAGGACTCAAAGACAGGGACATTAGATGTAATACACTATAGTAGGGAGAGGGAACTTGTAGAGCCCACCTCCTGTAGAAAGAGAGGACATCAAGTGGTGGGATGGGGTTGTCATCACACAGTCAAAATTCTGACCCAGAATTATTTCTTTCTGAAAGAACTGCAGGGACAAAAATGGTCAAGAGCATGAGGAGAGGACGTCCAGTGGCAGACCCAGATTGGGATCCAGATCAAAGGGAAGCTCCAAAGCCTGACATCATTAGGACATTATGGTCTGCTTACAAACAGAGGCCTATCATTACTGCCCTCCAAAAGGCCCAACAAGCAGCTGAAAGAGTCGGATGCAGATAGTTACACTCAATCAACAAACAGAACCTGGTGACTCTTGTGATTGAAATAGGGAAAATCTGGAAGAGGTTGAGGAGGATTGCAACCTTATAGGAAAACCAGCAGTCAACTAACCTGGACTCTGGAGATTTCTCAGACACTACCAACCAGGCAGCATCACCAGCTGATATGAGGCCCTCAACATATATACAGCAGAGGACTGCAGGTCTTGACTCAGTAAAAGATGATGCACCTAACTCTCAAAAGACTTGAGGCCCTAGGGAGTAGGGAGGTCTGGTTTGGTGGGAGTCAGGGGTAGGGACATTCTCTTGGAGACAGGGGGAGCAGGTATGGGATGCAGAATAGTCAGAGGGTGGACTTGGATAGGAATAAAGCCTGGACTATAAGAATATATTAAAGAATAATAAAAAATGTTCTGCTCCTGTAATATAGTAAATTATTTTTACATAAATAAAAAACTTTGTTTTCTAAAAAAAGCAACAAAAATATGCTATATCATTTTTAAGTATATAAGTAACACTTAAAAAGGACATTTTTCTCAGGGAGGTCATATTTATTTAGAGACTATTACAAGTTTTTAGTACAATGTGGTAGACAAATAAACACTCTCGCAGTGTAGACTTGAAAGCAATGAACACTATCTACTTTGGAAATATAGACAATTTAATAAATTCAATTTTTAGTTCACCTTGTTGAATTGTATATGAAATTTTCTCATATATTCCTTGTGAGTACTTACTACATAATAAATGTAAAATAACTGGCCCTCTCTTTTGCTGGAACCAGCCCTGCCTTGGTTTCCAAATTTGCTTTAAGTCTTCAACCTCCTATCTTCACAGAGAGTAGGCAAATCATCCCTCATCCTTTCCCAACTATATACAATCTCATTGTTTTGTATGGTATACCTTCTTAGATTCTGATGCATATAAGATCTGACTGACTTATGGAATGCAAGAATATTTGGAGTATGTTTTGAAGAATATGGTCTTCACTCTACCATGCGATGATGGGTAACTATTGTTTTAAATGTAAATATCCCTATGAGCTTATGTGCCAGCATCCCATACTAGTTTAGATGGAATTTGGACATCAAAAATGGGGCTAAATATCTCATGCAGTTGATAAAGTTCTAAAGCATCATTCAAGAAATCCTTGGTTCAATCTGCAGTAGCACATAAGTTGGACTGACAATACGAATAGTGATGGTACATGGAGGTGTGCAAAGATCAGAAATTTAAAACATATGTGGCCACATAGTACTTTAGAGATTAAAAAAACAATAAAAAAGTCTAATGTGTGTGTGCGTATATGTGTATGTGTGTGTGAGAGAAAAAGAGGAGGAGGAGCATCAGTTCATTGTGTTAAGCGGTAAAGCTTTTAAGGGGTGATTAATGTTATGTTTAAATAAAGATAGCTTCGATAGGCTCATATATTTCAATACCTGTTGCTAAACTGATGAAATTGTTTAGGAAGGATGAGGAGGTGTGGCATTGTTGTAGAAGGCAGGTTTTGAGACTTCAAAAGCCAATGTTACTGCCAATTAGCCCTCTCTACGTCAGTAGTTTAGTCTTAAAAATGGAAGGTTTTAGCTACTGCTCCAGCTCCATACTTCCAACTATATTGATCATGTGCTGTAAATTTCTGACACTGAAAGCCACAGTTATAGTTTATTATAACTTGCATTAGTCATGGTGGCTTATCACAGAAATATAAAAATAATAAAGATAATTAGAAATAAATAAATAAATAAATAAATAGAATAAATAAGTAGAATTTCACATCGATGGATTTTGTCTTCAGGTTTTCTTGCTGTCACAAACCATGACCACATCAGTGTGGAAAGTAAAGAGTTTATTTGGCTTACACTTTCAGAGTCCTTTTCATAATGGAGGGAAAGTAGGACAGGAGTGAAATAGAATGTAAACCTGTAGGCAGGAGCTGATGAAGATGCCATGGAGGATGTTTCTTACTTGTTCCCTTCCCATGTCTTGCTCAGACTGTTCTCTTATAGAACCCAGTACTATCAGTCCAGAGATGGCATCATTCATGGTGGGCTGGACCCTTCTCCATGACACATTAACAAAATAACTTACAGTAAGTTCATATAGGGACATTTTCCCAATTGAGGTAACCCCATTTCCATTGCTTCTAGCTTGTGTCAAGTTGACATCAAATTTTCAGCCCTAACATATAAAATTATGAAGATAAATTTATCACTCAAAACTTGGATATTCATGTATATCCTGATTATATTTTGTCATTTAATAGCCTGCACTACTTTGTGACTCTTTTAGCCAGAATTCTATTGTCAAATGGAATTTTTGCCCTTGTACCAATGCCGTGACCAAAGAAACTTCGTTGTAGAGCTTCCACAAAGCTAATATCTTATTATAAGAGAAAGAACTTAATGCTTCTAATAAATAAAGGCTTAATAATGGAGAAAGAACTGATGTTTGTTAAGGAATTGCTCCCAGATATTACATGTCCTTACTGACTACAGGGAATTCACAGGGGATGCTCAAACACCCTATTGGACTCAGTGTATCTAGATGACTAACACTGTATTGCTCTTTACTTTTTTGCCAAAGACTTTGTTCTCAGCAAGTGGTCACTACTGAACTCTTTAATGATGGCATCTTAACACACTTTGACTGAAGTCCTCAGCTCATCTTTGATGATCTTGGTCTCAGAACTTGTTCCAGGGACTCTTCTTATTTTTTTTTTTTTGTTTGTTTGTTTCTTTCACTTACTTTAAAGGGCATGGTTTCTAGTGTATTTCACATATCTTAAGATGAAATTGCTATAACATCCCTTAAAGGTATATATTATTTATCTTTGAGTTTAAGGAGATAAAAGAAAACAAAGCTCAAAAGTTTCTCAATATATATCTCAATTTCATTCAGTACATGCAAAATTTCAATGTATGTCATTCCTACATTGATTCCACAAAAGGAAAGATTTCTAAAGAGATAAACACAAGATTTATGTATACCCCCTTGTTAGGACTACTTATTCTTGACTCTGACTAAAATCATATCTAAAAAATGACACAGTCTGTAACACCTTAAGTATGACACAGTGAACACAGATTTTCAATGACAAGGCTAAATATTCATTCCTCTTCCTTTAACAGTTTCTGTAAGAGTTCTTCCCTTTGAACTTCATCAGTCAATTCTACTTTCTTTTACCTATTCTGTATTGCGTTTTACTTTCAGAATGCCTGTCCTCATTTGTGTTGTTACAACCACTTGTATAATTAGTCAGTAGATTTGAGATAAGGGGTCTGGTACCTCCCTATTATAATACTGTACTGTACAAGGAAGACTCTCCATTCTATTTTTATGTGACTATTCTGCTTATCTCTTCATCCTAGTACCACATTCTTGCTAAGGAAGCTGAAGAACTTCCTGCTGCTCCTTCCATGAGACCCCCAGCACAACAGTAAGGTTTTCTCACATCATCTTCAAACATGTCAGTATATTTCCCTAAAGTAACTGGAAGTTCTTCTTTTTGTAACATAACTGAAGTTTTAAAAAGTTTTCTTTGATTACTTGCAGACAAAGATCCCTAACTGTTTTACTGTTATGGATTAGTAAATATGCTTTGCAATTGTGACCTCCATATCCTTGGACTTAGGGGGCATTGGATAAATGTTTATTTAATGAATGAATGAATTAAATTTATTTTAGTATATGAAGAAAAATGAGACAATGTAATGAGTGTTCAGTAAGAGCTGAAAATGGACGCTGTACTGTCCCCATTTCCATTGGAAATGCTGTGTTTTCTGTCTTCTGTCTACCTCTGCTTTGAGTTTCAGCTACAATTTTCTTTGAAGAGAATACTGCCATGTTCCGTTGAACTGAAACTCTCCGTAAATTTGCAGCCAAATTTAAGTTTTGTATAACAGGCTTACTGTTCAGCATTCCATCTCTAATGTATGCTTGGCAAAAACCAAGGAAACTTGGGACTTTATACTCCTGAATTTTATAAACCAGTAAACATAGAGGTATTGAATTGTATTTCTTACCATGAAGCATTTCATCATGTACATAAATAAGAAATACCAAATCAGACTGTGGTGTAAGCATCTAGGGAATATATACTCCCCCCCCGCCCCCAGAAGTGCTCTTACTGAAGAAGTAGTCTGTAGAGCACAAAGTTAAAGCAGAAACAGCAGTTTACTGTGTTCTAGGACCCCAGCAGGTCTAGCGCTGCTTTGCCAGTATTCTAACATATTTTCTTTTCATAACCCCAGAGTGGTCATAGTGTTTATTATTATTATTATTATCATTATTATTATTATTATTACTCAATTTTATAGGAAGGTGAAAAAAATGTCAAAGAACTCAATGGCTCTCAAAATCATTCCCTGTTGATGAAAGCCAGGGTCCAACGTGGTGCTTCCCATGAAGTAACTTTCATGAGGGAGGGGAACAAATGCTATTTGACTCCTTGCAGCCAAAGATCCCTAACTGTTAGGGACTCGTAAATATGCTTTGTAATTATGACCTTTAAGTCTCCTGTTCTCATGCCTTCTCCTTTCCAACTTTGTACCCATTTTTGTTTTGTTTTGTTTTTCGAGACAGGGTTTCTCTGTATAGCCCTGAACTCACTTTGTAGACCAGGCTGGCCTCGAACTCAGAAATCCACCTGCCTCTGCCTCCCAAGTGCTGGGATTAAAGGTGTGTTCCACCACTGCCCGGCCTTTGTACCCTTTTAAAACAGGATATAACTCAATGAGTCAAAGGTTTTTTTTCTCATGTGTTCAGGATCGTGGGTCCATTCACTGGCATTGAAGACCTACCCAGATGCCACACCCCTTAAATACAAAACAAAAGAACAAAGAAAACCAAAACCCCAAAGCAAACAAAGCATAACAACATAAAAAAAAAAAACCACTGACTTCTTTTTTTTCATTCATTCTCATACTTTAATATTAGAATTATGTTTTCTTATACATATCTCTTCTAGAAGATGTTACAAATGCTAGATTCTGTGTGTACAGTAATGGGATCCCTTAGTTATGGGACTTAAAATAGAGGCACATTAGTATTTACTAACTAGTTGAGAACCTGATAAGGACTTTGTTCAGTTGTTTTAGATATCTCAAACAGACACATCCTGAACAGCACTAAATTTAATTGAATCTTGGTACTAACCAAGACAGTGGGAGCATGCCCAATCATCACCCCCTACTGACTGCATTTTTAAGTTGATCATTCACTATATTTATTCTTTGAAGGAATATTCTTTTCACCCCTCCACCTAAAAACCCAGTTGTCTCCATAGAGCTTAATTTTAGTATCATTGTCATTAAGGACATTATTCTTCAACACCATTCCTACCAAGTTCAAGGTCACATGAAGGCATACCAACCTTCTGTGGTCTGAGAGTCTGCCTTAGCCTTGCTTCACCTCTGAGACCTAATTATAATAGAGTCTGATATGGGGTTAAAAGGCATCCTCAAGTGGAGAAATATTGAATCAGGAGAAATATGTCATAAATATGCAAATCCCTCCTTTCAGAAGCCTTATTCCAAGCCATCTAATAAGGCCTTCACATTTCTTCATGTTATTATTCTCCCTTCTGCGAGGGGAGGAGGCTGAGTCTGAGGCATTGCTGTTCTGCCTTCCCACCTGTTTACATTTACTACATGACTGCCAAGGGAACTCTGCAGAAAATAATGCTTGTGTGAGCCATTTAGTTGACTACATGTCAAAAAGTAATTTGAATCAAAGAGTCACTAACTTAATTGATGGTGATGGCTCCATCCAAAAACAACCAAAGAAATTGATGTTGTGTAAATTGCTCATATATTGCTCTTGAATTTGTGAGCATATTCTTGTTTGCCTTGACAGGATTCAAATTATCTTTCGGACAGCTCGACACATTACTTAAGATGTGCCTGTATGTGAATTTTAGCTGCTAAAGGGGGCAATAACAACCTTCCTGTGAAATTAATTCCCATGGCTTCAACTTCATCTTGCGATTTCTTTTACGTATTCCCTGCACATACCACTTCTATTCCCTTACAATTTGTGTTTTAACCTCTAAGTCATTTTAGTCACCATGGAAAACAGATATACTGACTTTGCATATCCTATAGAGATTTGAGGTCCTGAAGAGCAAAGATGATGAATCATAATCCATTTGACAATTTAAACTTCTTTGGATTTATGTACCTCAACGCCACTGAGCCTCAGTTTTGAATTGTCACTAGGGCCTGTCAGAGGTGTTGGGATGCTGAGCAGTACAGAATAAGTCAATTCTGAATCTAGCCTGTTCATCCTTAAGGTAACTAGAATTTAAGCCCTCAGCAATTACCCCAGGAGCCAGTCTTCCAGACTGCTGATAGTATGAACCTAAAGACTCCATTGTAGTGAACAATGGAAGGGAAGCTCAGCTTATCAACCCTAGAGGGTGTAACACTCTCAAAAGACATCTCTTTGGTGGTGCTATGCTAGATTTTTCCAGTGGGTACTAACTTCAAGACAATGTACAGTTAAGTGAAGAGAGTTAAGAAGCATAGCATTCTGGTATCCTCAAGAGAATAAAGAGCTTCTCAATATAGTCACAGAACACTGATCCTGTTCTAGAACATTGGTAGGTAGAGAAGGCTAGTTTTCATAGCTAATTATTAAGTTACTGAATGATCAGGAAGAACGATGGCTGAATAACTTCTATCCTGCTTAGGTCTGATCTGATCCCCATGTCATAGAGTGTGGAAATCCATAGAATATAGCTAGACAATCAGAATGCTATGTGATAGTCAAGGCTTCATAATATATTTTAGTTTTCATCAATCCACATGTAACTGGCTCAATAACAAAAGTTACTGATGCAAAAATTAGACTGTATGTACTTATCTACTTGGTCTTGAGCCACATCTATGCCAATACTAGATTCTTTTTACAGCCCATGCTAACTTCCTATACTTGTACTTTTCTTGCTGGGGCTAATATTTATTATAGCACAAAGGAACTTGCTTGAAAGTAGCAGATACAGCAATGATTACTGCTATGCTTATTGGAAGTACTGTTGCAATTCACACACACACACACACACACACACACACACACACGTACACACACATCTATTATTATGAATTGGAACTGTAAATTGAATTCAGGTGACACTTGCAAAAGCTAACTTCCATGTCTTCCCACCTTCACAGCCAGATATTAGTGTTTGTGGTTAAGGGCTTTCTTGGCTACCACAGTTCTTAGGCATGCCTCTTCCCAACGTATTCTCTTTCGTATGACTTAAGAAGAGGGAGAGTTTAATTCCTTAGAGTAAACACAATCCTACAGTTCCATAAACTCTTGTTTTCTTTTTCCCGTTCTCTATAATTGACTTCATGGAGATAATATTCCTTGGACTCTTTGTTTACTTGTTTGTTTGTTTGTTTGTTTTTCAAGACAAGGTTTCTCTGTGTAGCCCTGGCTCTCCTGGAACTCACTCTGTAGACCAGGCTGGCCTCAAACTCAGAAATCTGCCTGCTTCTGCCTCCCAAGTGCTGGGATTAAAGGCATGTGCCACCATGCCTGGCTTTCCTCGGACTCTTAAAAGATGTTTCTAGTTACTGGATTGAGGAAAGGGCTTGCTTATAACAACTTTCTGGGCTCATGATGAAGTCATTGACCAGGGAAGGGATTGTTGGTTCCAAAATTTAAGACATCTTCTCAGTCTATTACAGAATGTATTGAAAAACAACTTTTTGTAAACAACTAGAGGAAATGGTGTCAATTTCCTAACACATCATATATTTGAAGATATGCTTTTTATGTTTCCTTAAACCAATGGATTATCGAGCGTGGACTGGGAACATAGCAATGGGAATATCAAAAGCTTTTCTTTTCTTTTGAGGAATAGGTTATATCAGACTAATTTGCCTCTGAAGTCTGAGAATTATTCTCTGTATCTGAGCATGATGAGCCTGCAAAATACCTCCCTGTATGAGAAAATGGAGCACAGGTAATAGTTGCACAGGTCATATAAATAAACAAACAAGGAAACAAAACAAGCAAAGAAACAGACAACATGAGACGAGACCATCTTAATGAAAAAAATCAATAAATAGGTCCCTCCTGAATCATGCATATGTTCTCAGAGGTAACAAATTTAGGAGCAAGGATAATTTGTTTTTTGGTTAGGGCTTCTCAAGTCATGCTTCAATATCATTGAAGTTACGTTTGATTGTCAATGAGCAAGTTCTGAAGTTCTGAAGAATTTCCAGATAGAATTCCGTTTAGCAGAAGTACTCGACACAAAACAAGACTGGGAGTTATCCTTAGAACCCAATCAAGACATGCTTGAACACCCCTCCTCCTTTGATTACTACAGCAGCCTTTGATACAGAGAGCAAGAGTAACATTAGTCTCTGAATGTGTAGGTGTATCCACTAAGACTTAGCTGCTTTCTGTCATCTGGGAATGGGCAGGTATATGCATGGTATTGTTAAAACTCTCACTCAAGCGTGTATTGTGGAAGCTGAGGAAGGAAGATCATAAGTTAAAGACCAGCTTGGTTTATGTAGCAATACATTCATACTGGTCACAGTTCTGTCTCTAACAGGCGAAGACCCTTTAGAGGACTGTCTCATATCACTGCATGGTTGTATCTTGTTAACTAGCAACATGAGATTGAAGAGCTGAGGGAAACTGCACCTGGAGACCAAGTGTTTCTGGAAATTGGTGCACAATCAATTCAGTCCTGTCCAATGGAAATTTGATGACCAAGATTCAGGCTTATCTCACATTGATGAGTTTGTAAGAATCATTAAATTATTTCTATACCTGAAAATACACCCCTATTTAATACTTCTAATCCACTTTCTATTTTTTTCTCTTCTATGTTTTGAGACAGAAATGCTCTGTCATTGAGAGACTTCCAAATTATATTTTGAGACATGGAACAGACAAAATGAACAGTAAGACTCAGAGGGAAAGGAAAGTTCTATTTTTTTTCTTCTAAATACAATTACTTACATACAGAAATTCATAGAATATGAGAGTAGTGTTTTAGAATAAACATCACCTATTTATATATAACCAAAGGCTGAAAACTCCTACTCCTGCAAGTTCAGTTCCTTTAGTCAAGCATTTGCTTTACTCAAAAAGTGTGCACTTTAGATCTATAGGCAAAAATATAGAAGAGTTGAAAGTAAGTGAAATGAAAATGCATTATTAAAGGATCCCAATCAGTGGAGAGAATTGCAAATGCTTTCATCAGATCATTTGTTGGTCAAGTACAGTCAGCTAGCACTGTCTTCCTAGGGTTTCATATATAGCCTGCACTTTGTTCTGCTAATTTATAATTGAACACACAGTTGCTGGACGTAAGCCCAGCAAGTGATTGATTGAGCCTAAAATGACCTTTTAAAATGCTTAATGATTTTCATTTCTGTCTGGATTTATTAAGTTTTGAATTCACTATTACAGCATAAAGGAGCAATGAGATGTAATCTATTTCAAGATCCTAACAGAGATATCAAATGCTATGTGAAGAACCAAAACACACCGAAACTCCTGTAAGTATGGACCACAGCCAGCCTACTCTTTTCTGAGGAAGAAAGGAAGGGAAATAGATCTGGGGAAAAGGAAGTGATGGGGAGCTGGCAGAGGGAGAACTGTGGTCAGGATGGGTTTCATGAGAGAAGAATCTATTTTCTGCAGAATCTTACATCTGTAAAGGTTCTATGTTCATCTTGGATGCAAAACTACAACATATCAGCATAGTCATTGAACACATTGTATTCGTTATAATCTAAAACTTTAAAATAATTTAAATTTATAGAGGTTTTACACATATGAAACAATCAACTGCTTAGGGGAATCAGTCTAAAAGGAGTAGCTGTAATGGTGTGTGGGGGGGGAGAGAGAGAAAGAGAGAGAGAGAGAGAGAGAGAGAGAGAGAGAGAGAGAGAGAGAGAGAGAGAGAGAGAGAGAGAGAGAGAAACAGAGAGTACTATTGCTCCTTTACCAAACAAGATGATTCCTACACACAAAAATGTAAGTCGGTAGCAGAAAGAGTCAGCATCAGTGGGATGTGTAGACTCTGTACTCAGGCTTCCTTTCGTTTTACCAATTGTACTAAAGATGCTTCTGTCAGTGGAAGAACAGAGTATAAGTGCACAGTGCACACAGTTTCTAACTACTTCTGCTTGCTGCGGTCCCTCCCTCTCATTTTCACATTTGTGAGCACAACACACTGAATATTCTGAGAGTATTTCTTTCTTTCTCTCATTTTCTGTTTTCTTCCTTTCCAACTTCTCATGTATGTGTGAGGAAATGAATGTGTAATGCATTTTTTGCATGGGCGTGCAGACATGTGCGTTTGTGTCTAAAATTATCCCTCGTCATCTTTTTATCTTAGTTATTGAAGTACGATACTCAGTCACACACAGAGACCATGTACATGAACATTCTTACTAACCCATTTTGGGATATCCTATCTCTGTGAAGTCTGGAATTACAGTGGAACTGCCACAGCCACTTGGCATTTATGTGAGTTATGGGTTTCTGACATGTTGGATATCTGGCTCTCTCAATTGTGTGGCAAGATATTTAGCCCTTAATGTGTCTCCCAAGGCTTCCTCCCTTCTTTACCTTTCCTCCCTCCCTTCCTTCTTTTCTTCTTCCTTTTTTCGTGTTCTCATTACTATTTTGCCTGATATGGTGTATCTTAGCATTTTTTATGGTTAGATTCAGGCTTGTCTCATTGGAAAGTGTATGAGAGAATTTCTACTTCCATTCACAGACTACATGGCTTCACAGTATACCATAAAGAACCACATTATTAAATCATTGCCAAAGTTATCCACTGTCAGAGATCATTTCCCCTTGGTAATCAAGAAGTATTTCCAGGGTAAATTATTTCAAACTATTAATATTCTACTCTAAGCAAGCTTTGCAATTATTGTAGAATGAATTTCTATCACTCAGAAATTGTAGTTACCCTTTTAGTAAAAAACTGCCGAAACCTCTTACTGTCCTTTATGCTGATGTTCAAATCATATCTGATTTCTCCATGAACATTCGTTTTAATTGGCACCTTTTTTATTTTACCCATCTCCATCATTGTTTGAGCAAACATTAACCTTCTGACAGTAGATATTTAATGTTGTTCAGAATCGGTCATTGACGGAAAGGTCTCTTTCTTTTGTCGGGGATAAGTTGGAAGTCAGAGTGTTGGCATTAGGTGCCCTGGATCCTTTTACAGTATTATTGTTAATAGGCCATCTCAGTGGACAGAACAGATTGTAGGCACATGGATGTAAATTATAATAACTTCACAAGGAGAGTTATTTCAATATAACTAATTAGTCTATGCCTGTCTTCTCGATGTTGGTAATGTAATCCCTTCTTCAAAATATTAAAGTTGGTGCTCCTTTTCTTGTAGTACTTATGGATGTGACTCTTTTCATTTTACATGTGCATGATGAGGATGAATAGATGTTTCTGAATGAAGAGCATGTGGTGTTGCTGCAGAGGAATCTGGTTTGGTTATCAACACCTACCTAAGACAGTTTACACTAGGCCTTCCATTTCCAGAGGCTGAAACTTCCCTGGTTTTCTTTCTTTCTTTCTTTTCTTTTCTTTTTTTTTAAATGGTTTTAGAGCTTTATTGTACAAAGGCTGAGAGAAAGAGAGAAGGTAGAAAGAGAGAGGTCAGCCATGGCCACATGGAGAGAGGGGAAAAGAGAGGGGGAAAAATGAAAGCTAGAGATAAGAATGCAAGGTAAGATTATTATGTGACAGAAGGAATTTTTTTCCAGTTCAGTCTATTTGGAGTTCTGTAGGCTTCTTGTGTGTTCATGGGNATCTCTTTCTTTAAGCTTTCTTCTCTAATTTTGTTGAAGATATTTACTGGCCCTTCAAGATGGGAAACTTAGCTCTCTTCCATACCTAGTATCCTTCCTTCTGTCACATAATAATCAAAATACCAAATGTGCAAAACAAAGAATATTAAAAGCAGTAAGGGAAAAAGGTCAAGTAACAAAGGCAGACCTGTAAGAATTACACCAGACTTCATACCAGAGACTATAAAATCTAGAAGATTCTAGATGCAACTCCACAGGAAGAACAACAATATCAACCAACCAGACCCCTCCAGAGATCCCAGTAACTAAGCCACCAACCAAGGAGTACACATGGCTCCAGCTGCATATATAGCAGAAGATGGCCTTGGCATGAGTGGGAGGAGAGTTCCTTGGTCCTATGTAGGCTTGATAGATGCCCCAGTGTAGGGGAATAGAGGGCAAGGATGAGGGAGTAGGTGGGTAGGTGGAGGAGCACCCTCATAGAAGCAGGGGGGAGGGGGGATGGGACAGGGGTTCCTGGGAAGGGTGGAAACTGAGAAAGGGGATAGCATTTGAAATGTAAAAAATATTCAATTAAAAAAAATAGTAGGTCACTGTGTTAGAAAAATTGGGTTTTGTGCATTCTGCTCTTCATTTGGTGCCCAGTGGGTACCACTGGAGGGAAGAAAACAGAGATGAAGTTATTTAATTCATATGTGGACCTTCAGTTTGTGCTTATAGAACCATTTCTCACCTTCATTTTCCCCAAAGCAGCACCAAATAAAGATGAGAAAAGAAACTAGCAAAAAAATAAAAAAAAATAAAAAGAATGAGAGGTAAGAGCTTAAGAGAGAGAGGAGGGGGCAAGCAGCCCCTTTTAGAATGGGCTGGGCTATCTTGAAGTTTTAGGTTAGCTGTGGGGAGGAGCATACCTGTCTGTTGCCAGGTAACTGTGAAGGTAGAGTCTTGCCAGAATGCCAGGAGCTTGGGGGAATGGTTTATAGTCACAGGATTGTGGAGTTGGGGATCTGAGATATCAAGCACCTGTCTGTCTGGGAGCATAGCTCACGGTTTCATCCCTTGTGGAGTTTCTACTGGGTCTTCAGAGTAAGTCTCACTTGACCAGAAAACAGGCTGCCTTTTACAGTCCCACACTCAAACACCTGACCTTTTAAAGATGGCCGTGTCTTCTGAGGAATGTCTCTCCTGGTCCTTAGGCTGATGAGGCAAGTGGTAGTCGACCTATTCATTATCTCTTGGTTCTTAACCTTTGGTGTAGCCAGGAAGGCATATGTAGGAAGGTGCCAGAACTCATGGATGTTAGACACTGTTGACTCTCAAAGTTTCATCCAATTGCTTCTTTAGTCCCTTTCCTTGTGGATTTTGATGCTAAGCTGCCTTCTAAGTATTGATTATAGTGCCTTCTGCCATGTGTGGCTTTTGTCATGGGTTCTGGGAATCAAACCTAAGGCCTTGAGTTTGCACAGCAAGCACTATACCAGCTGAGCTGTCAGGCCAGCCTTGCTTTGGTTTTTCAATTAATTGGGGTCAATTTTTTTATCTCTCTTAAGATGACCAGTCTAAATAAAACTACTGTCACAGCTATAATAGTAGCTCAGTATGTTCTTATTTTTATTATTATTAGATATTTTCTTTATTTACATTTCAAATGCTATCCCTATACCCTCCCCCACCCCTGTTCCCCTACCCACCCACTCCCACTTCTTGGCACTGGAATTCCGCTGTACTGGGGCATATAAAGTTTGCAAGACCAAGGGCCCTCTCTTCCCAATGATGGCTGAATAGGCCATCTTCTGCTACATATGCAGCTAGAGACAGGAGCTCTGGAGGTACTGGTTAGTTCATATTGTTGTTCCACCTATAGGGTTGCAGATCCCTTCAGTTCCTTGGGTACTTTCTCTAGTTCCTCCACTGGGGGCCCTGTGTTCCATCCAATAGCTGTGAGCATCCACTTCTGGGTTTGCCAGGCACTGGCATAGCCTCACAAGAGACAGCTATATCAGGGCCCCTTCAGCAAAACCTTGCTGGCAAGTACAATAGTCTCTGGGTTTGGTGGCTGATTATGGGATGGATCCCTGGTTGGAGTAGTCCCTGGATAGTCCATCATTTCATCTTAGCTCCAAACTTTGTCTCTGTAACTCCTTTCATGGGCAGTTTGTTCCCTATTCTAAGGAGGAATGAAGTATCCACACCTTGGTCTTCCTTCTTGGTTTTCTTGTGTTTTGCAAATTGTATCTTGGGTATTTATTCTAAGATACTGGACTAAAATCCACTTATCAGTGAGTGCATATCAAGTGACTTCTTTTGTGGTTGGGTTACCTCACTAAGGATAATATCCTCCAGATACATTCATTTGCCCAAGAGTTTCATAAATTCATTGTTTTTAATANCTGAGTAGTACTCCACTGTGTAAATGTACTACATTTTCTGTATCCATTCCTCTATTGAGGGACATCTGGGTTCTTTCCAGCTTCTGGCTATTATAAATAAGGCTGCTATGAACATAGTGGGGCATGTGTNCTTATTACCAGTTGGAACATTTTCTGGGTATATGCCCAAGAGAGGATTTGCGGGAACTTCCAGTAGTACTATGTCCAATTTTCTGAGGAACTGCCAGACTGATTTCCAAAGTAGTTATACAAGCTTGCAATC
>NC_034604.1:22758058-22771513 GCF_900095145.1 Mus pahari | reverse complement strand
GCCTTTTTGTCTTGTTGACAGTGTCTTTTGCCTTACAGAAGCTTTGCAATTTTATGAGGTCCCATTTGTCAATTCTTGATTTTACAGCTCAAACCATTGGTGTTCTGTTTAGGAATTTTAATCCCTTGTTCATATCTTTGAGGATTTTCCCCCACTTTCTCCTCTATAAATTTCAGTGTCACTGGTTTTATGTGGAGGTCTTTGTACAAGGAGATAAGAATGAATCAATTCTCGTTCTTCTACATGATAACCACCAGTTGTGCCAGCACCATTTTTTGAAAATGCTGTCATTTTTCCACTGGATGGTTTTAGCTCCCTTATCAAAGATCATGTGACCATAGGTGTGTGGATTCATTTCTGGGTCTTCAATTCTATTCCATTGATCTACTTGTCTGTCACTGTGCCAGTACCATGCAGTTTTTTATCACAATTGCTCTGTAGTACAGTTTAAGGTCAGGCATAGTGATTCCACCAGAGATTCTCCCATTGTTGAGAATGGTTTTTGCTATCCTAGGTTTTTTATTATTCCAGATGAATTTGCAAATTGCCCTTTCTAACTCAGTGAAGAACTGAGTTGGAATTTTGATGGTCTGCTGCTTTTCATAAGAAACTTCACACGTATGGTCAGAGTGCACACAAACTCACTCACTCAGGCACTGAGACATGAAAAAAAAAAAAGTAAATCTTTAAAATAATGCTACCTTTCCCCCATGATATTTCACATATGTATATCTTTGTATTTTTCTGAGATTTATGCCTCCATTGCTCATTCCTGCCTAACTGCATTCCCTAGTCCTCTCTCTTTCCCTAAATGGACATTTTTGTTTTATAATTCCTTGGTCACGTGTTCTCCTCCTCTCTCTGCCTTCAGTCTGGACTGGCCCTTCATACTCACTTGAGTCACTTCACCCTCTTTTGAGTGAGTGTAGTGCTTATATTTCAGAAACTTTACACACAATGGAGCTACTTGCAAAGAGAGAACCTAATGTGAGGATATTGGCCCATGCTATGGCTGTGTGGCACAATTTTGATTAATGAATAATGAGGTGGGGTCCAGCCCATTGTGGGTAGTGCTGTCACTGGAATGGTGGTCCTTCTAATATAAGAAAAGTAACAGAGAATATCCTAAATAACTTATCTTTATGATCTCTACTTCATATTCTGCTCCCAGCTTCTTGTCTTGAGTTTCTGTCTTGTAACGCAAAGTGCCTGTATGAAGGACTGTAACTTATAATCCAAATAAATGGATTCTTCCCCTAATGTTGGCTTTGGTTGTTGCTAATCATACCAAGAGCGAACCAGAGTAACTCAGTGATTCCCATAAAGGTGCCTTCCCCATGACTGTAGCCCTGTCGCCTCCCTGCTCTCCCTCCCATTGGGCCCAATATATACTCTGTACAATCTTTGATCTAATACAGCCAGAGTACTCTGTGTTTTAATTATCTTTATCTTATTATTCTCCAAACATTCAGGATGTGCTACATTCATAACTGGATATCCTTTCTAAACCTCAGCTAAGGTTCTGTATCACGCATGTGTCTCTTCTGCAGTGTGTAAGATGTCCTTCCTCCATTATAGGTGTAACACAACAAGATAGTAAATTTCTTCCTTGGCTTAACTACTTACCTTTTGAAAATTTAATTATGCAGAAATAAAATATGCAATAAGAGAGTAAATAAGAAAAATTTTGGAAGAGAGAGAGGAGTTGCTAAAGAAAGAGGTAATTTTTGAGGAAGATAGGTTTAACATTTGCAACCCTAAAATAAACACATATTAGAAAACAGAATGAAGGATCTCCAAGTTAGTATGGGTCCAAAATACAGAGAAATGTCTGGCAGTGTGAGGAATAGTGTAGAAATATGCAGGGATAACATGAGCTGTCTGAAGTCACAGAATGCTTGCATTCCTCAGACTGTTGAAGGAAAACACTGATTGTATATACTGTGGCATGTGAAGCCACAAGTTTGAGAAAGCAGGATTATGGGTCTTCTAATTTTCTCTTAAATGAAGTCATGTGGAGGACGAAAATAAGTTTTTTTTCCAGGAAAACCTAAAGAGAAAAGGTTTCTAGGAGACTCAGTTGCCAGGTAATTGTCTGAGTGGTGGACATCTCAGAAGGTATTTTCTCTCTAGTGGAAGAAGTTCTTGCAGGGGCAGGGTAACAGCATTATGAAGCTGGCACATACAAGGACAATTGAGGATATTGTTATCATATTTTTGTCCTATTTACTCTCTTCTTATAGCACTTCCCAGCAGAAACAAAAGAGAAATATCTCCTAGAAAGCTTAAGAATATGAATTGAAACGATAGCAAGTTTAAACTGAAAGTTTGATAGCAGTTTGATCTCATGCAATAAACTAAGGCAATATTCACACAGGTGTTGATCATTCAGCTGTGATACTCATCTTTCTGAAGCTGAAATGGGGCCGTATGTGATGTAAACATACAGCAAAAAGCTCTATCATTCCAGAGGAAGGAGGAGGTTCACGGGGCTTCTTGCCTTAGTTATCAATGAAAATGGAAAGAACCATGATTAGAATACAAAGTCCTTTGAAGGAGGTGATAGGGAAGAAATCCATGTGTTTGTGGTTGACTTTGATGAGTCATTCTTCTTCAGTGTGATTGCTCACAGGCTTATCTACTGAGTAGTTGGGGTCCAGATGCACAATTTAACTCCGTTCCATTCTATGGTCTGGTACAAGCAGGTCAATAACATTCCTTACTAGCAAGTTTCTTGTCTGGAATGTGTGTAGTATTTGTGCAAATAATCTATGAAAAGGGTTTACACGACAGAAACTGTGTACTTAGTAGTATTAGAAGTTAGTTTATTATTGTATATCTATATTTACCATAAACACTCCCCAAAATGAAAATTTAACATAAATAATCCCATGACTTTTACTCTTTGATAAAAGATAATGGATACAATTTACAAGATACTTTCGTGTGTTTGTGTTTGTATGTGTCAGATATATAAATATCTATCTGTCTGTTTATCTATCTGTCTATCATCTGTCTTTCTTTCTAATTCTCTCTCTCTCTCTCTCTCTCTCACACACACATACACACACACACTCACACACATACACACACACACACACACACACACACACACACACTATTGAAATCTTAGACCTCAAAAATCATTCTGGAATTTAACTAATGCAATGGGTATTTTAGTATGGAATCACATTTTCCACAGACAGGTGAATTGAGGTGAAAGATTCTCCAAGTTCAGTTTTGGAATTAATTTACACCAAGCAGGAGAACAGGTGATGCATTTAATAAAGATGTTCTAGACTAAGTTCTTAGCCAATTTTTACATATCTGTTTGTTTGATTTTCTACTGTTTATAAGCCAAATCTGTTATAAACACACTCCCAAAATTACAGTGAAAAGGGGGGTCATAAAATACATACCTATATTACTATAAGTTTATTTCAAATGTAAATTTTATACCTTACTTTGCATGTATACTTTATACATGCTATTGAACTTCATATAGACAATTTATTGTAAGTATATGACATCAGTATTGTAACTATATTAATCCATTCTCACAGCTTAGAATTCAATTCAAGTGATTTCTCTCTGGCATTTCATATACCTGAGCCATTGCACTTTACTTTCAGCCAGTGAATTCTACCTTTATATGCCTATTCTGACTCCATTTCCGATAGTACACTACCAGAGAGGTACCATTTCTTTTATATTACATTTACTTTAAATATTATGTGTTTCATATGATTTAAAACATTATTTCACTAACGATTTGCTCTCAAATGCTTCAGTTCTAAATGATGTAGTGTTTCAAGTTTTAATTTTAATAAAATGAATATGCTCTTTCCCCTTGCCTAGGGTAGTTATATCTTGAGGACAACAGATGTCTTTAGATGAATTGGATTTGCATTCATATCTGTTATTCACCAGTTCTGTAATCTTAGAAAGCCTCTTATCCTATTTATTTGTTTGTTTTGTCTTAGGATAAATACTGAGCATTTCAAGTACAGAAACAAATCCTTACATCTTATCAATTATAGTTATATTGATCATGATGATTAGTAGACAACCTGATTATTTGCTTATTTCTAGCACTTTCTAGTTCTCTTTAGTTACCCTTCTCTGTGACAGTTCAGTAAGCCACACACACATTTCTCTGTATCAAACCACATACTAACTACTTATTCTTTTATTCATCTATCCATCAATCTATATGACTATCCATTCATCTACTCATTGAGCCACCTATGCATTCATTCATGTCTGTCACATCTGACAAACCCATAGGCTCACTTAACTATCTATCTATTAACTATCTATTCAGTCATGTATCTATCTCTCTCTGTACCAATATATCCTTCTTCTCACCTTTCCATCTACTGACATACCCATCTGTCCATACAGCTCTACATCATCCAAATACCCATCCACCCATCTATCCATTCATCCATCCACTGATCCATTTTCTTGTTTAGACATTACATAAATTCATAATTTAGAACTTGTGGCAATTTCTGGTAATGATATCAAGAGAGAAAGAAGCCAGGGAGAAATATAGAAAATAGAACAACAACAAAAAGAACAATAAAAACAACAACAACAACAAAAAAACCCCACAACTAAATAAGCAATCAAAACCACAAAAATGGCCTTAATATGTTATAAGATTACATTAAAGAGGACATGAGTCAGACAGGAGAATTCTACTTATGTATATTAAGAATATACTGGATGGGATGGTTTTGGGCAATGAAAGGAAATAGGCATGAAAGGAGTGGAAGAAATGAGGACACTGAAGGCAGAAACTCTTGAGCAGGGAAAATAAAGGATATAATCTAAATAAAGAGATAAAGGAGATAAAGAAATGCTTCATTACAACTCATGTGTCAGTTATAGGCCTAGGTTATTCCCTGGAACTTGCCTTGTATTGGTTTTTGTATCTGTTTTGACAGAGAAGATAGCTGATGATGGATAAATGGTATGCCCATGACATCAGAATATTTGACTTCCTAATTTGTGATGTCCTTAAAGCTTGAGTGATGCCTGATCACCATTACATATACATAGAACATTTAACTTTGACCAATAAAACCTCCATGTAATTCTTTCTTAGGCCTCAAAATGTGCTCTGCCAGGTGAGGTCTTTGTGGTTCACAGTATCTTATATTGAGTACTACTTTGACGGTAGCAATGAGTATCTGTTTCTTCAAGATTTTACCTGTATACTATCAATCTTAAATGACTTCTGTTAGTACTTCTAGCTTGGGCATCTGCTTTCTTAGACTCACACTTCTTTTAATGGCTAGATTTGTACCATTTTACACTTCATAGAATATTCTTCTCTCTCAATATTTATATAGATATGTAAATCAATATATTTTAGATAGGAATATATAGACATATGTATACATAGAGATAGATATATGATAGGAAGACAGAGATGGATGGATGGATAGATAGAAAGATAGATGATACATACATATATACACATATACATACATACATATGGCTAGATACCCAGAAATATAGGAATATATACTAGAAAACTTTTGTACATTTAATGTTGAATCTCATGAAAATCAACTATTTTCCCAAGACATTCCTGCAATTTGAGATCAAAACACTAACTGAAGTCTTGATTCCAGTGCACAGATTTCAGAACACTTATTCCAGTTTTGGGTGAAATGTATATATTCTTTTATATTAATAATAACATTACAATTTAAATTTCTTTCTTTTTTCTTATCATCAATGTCTAGAATATGCATAATATGTCTGGGATACATGTTAGCCACCTGAGTACTTTGACAGCATAATAAAATTATGTGACTCATGAAAAAGTCTAAACATCTTGCAAGCACAGGGAAAGTGTCCAATGCATCCAGCCATGCTTTTCCCTACTTTTTTCACTTTTTCTTTCTTTCTTACTTTCTTTTCTTTTTTATTTAGTGACAGGATAGAAGGAACAGCACTTTTCCTGTTCAATGTGGGAACTACCGAGGCGCTCCTGCATTATTCAATTTAACCACAGTGGCTTCCAAGGGGAAAATAAATACCTCAGTGAAGGCTTCACTGCTCTGCATCACATGCAGGAGTATGAGGGATTTCTTTGCTCTCAAACTTTCAGTTGGGAGTAGAATCCCCCTGCTGAGCTCAGTTGCTCACTGTAGCACTTAAGATATGATTTGGCATGTGGAGTCCAAGGCATCCCCAAGCTGATTCCTCTCTCTACATGTTTCTCAGGCTTAGGCAGCCACAAGAAATGAGATTGCTGACTATCAGCTGGTAACAGATGTGGCTGGTGTGGAGAGCTGACCACCTGCAGATGAATTCCAAAGATAAAATCACTGTCCTTCTAACAGCAGGCCACACGTTTATTATTCTTAATAGAAGGACAAAAATGTTTTAATGTGTCATGATATTTTCTTATTATATTAACAAAATTTTGCTGATGATTATTGTTAAAAAGTATTAGAAACTGTGTCCTCAAGGCAGGAGCTTTAGAGCATAACAAAGGCTCCATAATTCTGAATCTTAAAGATTTAGAAAGGCAGTGGTGCTGTATACTGGGCTTGGAAGTAAGGCAGAAAGATGAAGTGAAGATGGGCAATTATTTACTGATGAGAATTAAAGATAATATAATTTCCTTAAACAAGGATGTAAAGAGATAGGTAGGGCTGAAGAGCAAACTGAGTATTAAGTTTAGAGCCATGTGCAGGTTTTTCTCATAGATGGTACTCAAATTTTGTGTGGACCAAGTATTTGAAGGATCTACAAAGACAATTTAAAGAAGATAGAATGTATTTTGAATATGCTCAGTGAAATTTATGGGAAATTTGAGTAATACAATGTTAACCATTGGGAAGGATAATGTTTATAGGTTGAAAAGAAGAAATGAAGCCAAATGCATTTTTAGAAAGTAATTATAAAATTCTCAAGTTTTCCATTTGGAACATAATTTGGTGAAATTCTTAGGATGGGGACATTGTGAAGTGGTACGTGCAAGGATGGCAGGAGATTTAGAGTTTGTAAGTTATTACTTTAGACTGACATCTTTGTTTCTGTCATCTAAGCCTGGCATTGAAATTATCCCGCAGTGGGCAGTTATTTTCAAACACTGTAGCTCCTTTTGATGAGCCGTTTACTCAGACAGAAATCATCTAGTACCCATTCTTGGTACGAGGCCCTAAAGCATGCAGGACTCTCTCCTGTTTTCAGTTTAATAAGATCCTGTGGACAAAGTTTCAGTATTCTGTCTATGTCTCTTTCATCAACTTCTTCACAACCACTGCCTCTTCCCTGGAAGATGGCACACACAGAGGTTTTCCTGATAAAACATTACAGTGCTCAGATGGAAGCCTTTCATTTCTGTTAAAACGTCTATTCCTCAACCCCACACCAAGAGTAGATAAGGAGGCAAAATTGAAAGTCTATGTACAGCTGTCTTGAAGGGGAAGGTGATTCTTTTATTCCCTTTTCTCTGAGCTCATACAATAGGAAAAGTCTCCAGTCACAGCAGTGTTAAATTTCTAGAGTAGCCACAATACCGGCAGTCACTGCTGATAGTGTTTGCTGCCTCCTTGCTCTGTGGCTTCTATGAGATTCCTTTGTGAGCTCCGTAACAAAGCAGAGTGCCCTGGGTCATCCAGACTGTGTCATCATTCACCCTCACTATTGTGACTCCAAGATGAGAAGGTTCTATGCATTGTCACTATATTCCTTGCAGATTGTTCATTTTGATTGAATTTTATTATGAAAATTTTAGGCAAGCAATAATTCAGAGAAAGGAGACTACTTCCTACAAAGCAGAGGCCCAGCTGAACTGAGAGGAGAGACGCCTGGTGCAGGACAATGCTCCCAACCGAAGCAAGAGTGGCAAAGATGACTGATAGACGAAGGGCTCATTGCTGATGATGCTTACACACCATTCCAAGCCTCATATCGCTGAAGGCAGGGATATTATAGCCATCTCCAACTTAGGCAGCAGCTGCAGTTTTCTCTCACCTCCAACAAGTGCATTACAGAGTCCTCTTGGTAAAATGGTCATGTTGCAGATAGCATGTTTCAGTAACCTCTAGCTTTTATATGTATTCCACAGGGAAACTGTGCCTCTATTTTCTTTCTTCAGAGAAGTAGCAGACAAGCAGTACTGTGATGAGATATATAACTAATAAAGCAAATAACAACAATAGCAACAAAAACCACTTACTATAAAAAGAAGTCTTGTTTGCTTCTGTTCTGAGTTCTGCTAATGGGCAGTGCTTCTTAGAGGAATGGCTAAAAGGAAAACAGAAACAATGAAGGAGGGCGTAAGGAGAAAGAGAAAAGTCAGGAAAGGAGGGAAGAGGGGTACACAGAGAGGAGAAGCAAGTAACCCAGTAACTGAAATGTCACTTTTGCTTTAACGGACACAGTGTTCCCTCCATCTATGTAAGGTTCTGCCAACACAGGGCATTTTACTGCCACAGTCTCAGAGCACACACAGTATTCAAGAAACATTGAACAGCTCAGGGAAAAAAATACTGTTTTGTTTTGTTTGCTTGTTTGTTTGATTTGTTTTGTTTCCCCTCCTTGTTCTTTACATATTTGTTTCTCTGTGCCACTGAACACTATGTCTAGGAATATTGGAGAGAACATTTCTTCATGATAGACATCCAATAAAATTGAATACAGCAATTACATTGAGAACAAATAGCAAATGAGCTTACTTTTAGTACATGTATAACCCATGCAAGATTTAAAGACAGCTTCTTCATCTGATATGTTATCTTCTTTAGAGGTCAGTTTCTGGTATATTTGTAGTTGCAATATATAGTGTGCTGAGACTCCCTACAAAGGCTAGCTAATCTGATCTCTCCAGCAGCTATATATTGCACAGCTGTAATACAATAGGATAACTCAGGGCAATGCAACAAAGAACTAAGGAGCACCACTGCCCTTGCCCTGTCATTGTGAGGTCTGCACTCCTGCCACCATACTGCATTCTGAGTAGTGCAACAGATTAGCTCCTCTACTTTTCTAGAAATTTCTCATGTCAAGATCTGTATCAGTGGTAGCATGGAGCATGCTGCAATCTTCTGAAATTCTCTTTTCAAAAATAGAACAGTCTTCTGTAAGGTAATTCAGTTATTGTGTTATTTCAACTCGGTGAATTTGTAGAGATTTGTTTTGGGTCCCGAATCTGGTTCACTTTAGTTAAACTTCAGTGTAACGTTGATTGTATTTTTTAACATTTTGGTGGATTATCTTATAAATTTACATTAAATCTGTTTGATGTATGATGTCAATAAATTTTGATGCTTCTCAAACTTTTATTCAAATGGCCTATCTTTTGTAAAATGGAGTCTTGAATTCATGTACTACTATTGCTATCTCTATCTCTATCTCAATCTCTGTGTGTGTGTGTGTGTGTGTGTCTGTCTGTCTATCTATCTATCTATTTATCTATCTATCTATCTATCTATCTACCTACCTGCCTATGCTCTCTCTCTCTCTCTCTCTCTCTCTCTCTCTCTCTCTCTCTCTCTCTCTCTCTCTTTCTCTCCCCATAGTTTGGTGTATATATACTAAGGATAATAATTTCTTCCTGGTTAACTGTTTCTTGGTTAGAATAAACTATCCCTCTTTATGACTTTTGATTAGTTTTATTTTGAAGTCAGTTTTTTCAGATAATAGAATAGCAAAGTTTGGTTGCTACTTGGTCCCATTTGACTGAGTCATTTTCTCCATCCTTTTGCTGAAATAGTGTATCTATTTTTAAAGGTATGATGTGTAGCTAGCAGACGAATGAATTGTGTTTCGTAATAAGTTCTATATGTCTGTGTTTCTTGATTAGCAATGGAAGATATTGCTATTCTAGGTAATTTTGAAATGTGTGGATTAATTATAGTTATTGTTTTGCTGATTTTTGCATTGCTGTTTGTGACTTAATTGGTATATTTTGTTTTAAAAATCATATATTCTCATTATTTTCAACAATCTCTCTGATATTCTAATTCTCCTTTCACTCCAAAATAATGTGTTTGTATTCCACTTAGCTACAGTTGGTTGGCTATAAAGTACTGTGTTTGTATCTCGCAAAGGTTTTCTTTCTCCTTTAATTGTAATGGATAAATTTGCTGGGTATAGCAGCATACATTGGCCATCATAGTCTTTTAGGTCTTCAAATGCATTGCTTCAGGCAATTCAATTTTCAAATTTCCATTGAGAAATTAATTATTTTTCTAATGTATTTTCATTTGTATGTGAATTAAATATTTCTCTTTCACTTTCAGTAAACTTTATTTTATATTCTTAGTATTTTTTTCTTTTCCAATTTTTATTAGGTATTTTCTTCATTTACATTTCAAATGTTATCCTGAAATTCCCCTACACCCTCCCCCCACCCTGCTCCCTTGCACACCCACTCACACTTCTTGGCCCTGGCTTTCCCCTGTACTGGGGCATATAAAGTTTGCAAGACCAAGGGTCCTCTTTCCCCAATGATGGCCGAATAGGCCATCTTCTGCTACATATGCAGCAGCTAGAGACACGAGCTCTAGGGGTACTGGTTAGTTCACATTGTTCCACCTATAGGGTTGTAGACCCCTTTAGCTCCATGGGTACTTTCTCTAGCTCCTCCATTGGGGGGCCTGTTTTCCATCCAATAGTTGACTGTGAGCATCCACTTCTGTGTTTGCCAGGCACTGGTATAGCCTCACAAGAGACTGCTATATCAGTGTCCTTTCAGCAAAATCTTGCTGGCATATGCACTAGTGTCAGCATTTGGTGGCTGAATATGGGATGGATCCACAGGTGGGGTAGTCTTTAGATGGTCCATCCTTTCATCTTAGCTCCAAACTTTGTCTGTGTAACTTTTTCCATGGTTATTTTGTTCCCATGGAGTATCCACACGTTGGTTATCCTTCTTGATTTTCCTGTGTTTTGCAAATTCTATCTTGGGTATTCTAGGTTTCTGGACTAATATCCACTTATCAGTGAGTGCATAACACATGACTTCTTTTGTGATTGGGTTACCTCACTAAGGATGATATCCTCCAGATACATCCATTTGCCAAAGAATTTCATACATTCATTGTTTTTAATAGCTGAGTAGTAATTCATTGTGTAAATGTACCATATTTTCTGTATCCATTCCTAGGTTGAGGCACATCTGGGATCTTTCCATCTTCTGGCTATTATAAATAAGGCTGCTATGAACATAGTAGAGCATGTGTCCTTATTACCAGTTGGAACATATTCTCAGTATACGCCAGGGAGTGGTATTGCTGGATCCTCCGGTAGTACTATGTCCAATTTTCTGAGGAACCTCCAGACTGATTTCCAAAGTGGTGGTACAAGCTTGCACTCACACCAGAAATGGAGGAATGTTCCTCTTTCAACACATCCTCGCCAGCATCTGCTGTCACCTGAATTTTTAATCTTAGCCATTCTGACTGGTGTGAGGTGGAATCTCGGAGTTGTTTTGATTTGCATTTCTCTGATGATTAAGGATGTTGAACATTTTTTCAAGTGCTTCTCTTTGTTTAGCTTGTTATCCCATTTTTTAATGGGGTTTTTTGAATTTCTGGAGTCAAGCTTCTTGAGCTCATTGTATATATTGGATATTAGTCCCCTATCAGATATAGGATTGGTAAAAATCCTTTCCCAATCTGTTGATGGNNNTTTTGTCTTATTGACAGTATCTTTTGCCTTACAGAAGCTTTGCAATTTTATGAGGTCCCATTTATAGTTTCTTGATCTTACAGCACAAGCCATTGCTGTTCTGTTCAGGATTTTTTCCCCTGTGCCCGTATCTTCCAGGCTTTTCCCCACCTTCTTCTCTATAAATTTCAGTGTCTCTGGTTTTAAGTGGAGTTCTTTGATCCACTTAGACTTGAGCTTTGTACAAGGAGATAAGAATGGATCTAGTTTCTCTCCATTTAGTTGATGTTGGCTACTGGTTTGCTGTAGATTGCTTTTATTATGTTTAGGTTAGGAACCTTCAAATCGTGATCTTTCCATGATTTTAATTATGAAGGGGTGTTGAATTTTCTCAAATGCTTCATCAGCATCTAATGAGATGATCATGTAATTTTTATCATTGAGTTTGTTAATATAGTGGATTATATTCATCAATTCCATATATTAATCCATCCCTGCATCCCTGAGATAAAACCTACTTGGTCATGATGAATGATCATTTTAATGTGTTCTTGATTTTAGTTTGGGAGGATTTTATTGAGTATTTTTGCATCAATATACATATGGGAAATTGGTCTGAAATTCTTTTTGTTCGATTTATGTGTGGTTTTGGTATCAGAGTAATTGTGGCTTCATAGAATGAATTGGGTAGAGTACATTCTATTTCTATTTTGTGGAATAGTTTGAGGAGAGTTGGAATTAGGTCTTCTTTGAAGGTCTGATAGAACTCTGCACTAAACCCATCTGGAACTGAGCCTTTTTTTGGTTGGGAGACTATTGATGACTGCTTCTATTTCTTTAGGTGTAATGGGAGTGTTAATATCGTTAATCTGATCCTGATTTAACTTTGGTACCTGGTATCTGTCTAGGAAGTTTTCCATTTCATCCAGGTTTTCCAGTTTTGTTGAGTATAGTCTTTTGTAGTAGGATCTAATGATGTTTTGGCTTTCCTCAAGTTGTGTTTTTGTGTCTCTTTTTTGATTTCTGATTTTGTTAATTAGAATACTGTCCCTGTTCCCCCTAGTTAGTCTGGCTAGGGGTTTAATCTATCTTGTTGATTTTCTCAGAGAGCCAGCTTCTGGTATGGTTGATTCTTTGAATAGTTCTTTTTGTTTCCACTTGGTTGATTCTAGCCATAAGTTTGATTATTTTCTGCTGTCTACTCCTCTTGGGTGAATTTGCTTCCCTTCATTCTAGAGCTTCTAGGTGTGCTGTCAGGCTGCTAGTGTATGCTTTCTCTAATTTCTTTTTGGAGGCTCTCATGGCTATGAATTTTCCTCTTAGGACTGCCTTCATTGTGTCCCATAAGTTTGGGTATGTTGTGGCTTCATTTTCATTGAATTCTAAAAGTCTTTAATTTCTTTTCTTATTTCTTTCTTGACCAAGTTATCATTGAGTAGAGTGTTGTTTAGTTTCCATGTGAATGATGACTTTCTATTATTTATGCTATTATTGAAGATCAGCCTTAGTCTGTGGTGATCTGATAGGATGCATGGAATAATTTCAATAATTTTTATCTGTTGAGGCCTGTTTTGTGACTGAGTGTATGAACCAGTAGGAGGAGTTACCAAGAGGTACTGAGAAGAAGGTNTATCCTTTTGTATTAGGATAAAATATACTGTATATAACTGTAAAATCCATTTGTTTCATAACTTCTGTTATCATCTATGTCTCTGTTTAGTTTCTGTTTCCAGGATCTGTCCATTGGTGAGAGTGTTGTGTTGAAGTCTCCCCTCATTATTTTATGAGGTACAATGTGTGCTTTGAGCTTTA
>NC_034604.1:22750840-22756637 GCF_900095145.1 Mus pahari | reverse complement strand
GGCTACACAAACAGGACCCAAACACTTTGCTGATTGCAGGAAACCCACCTCAGGGACAAAGACAGACACTACCTCAGANTAAAAGTCTGGAAAAAAATTCCAAGCAAATGGTCTGAGGAAAACAAGCTGGANTAGCCAATTTGGGTTGACTTCCAACCCAAAGTTATCAAAAAAGACAGGAGGGGCATTTCATATTCATCAAAGGTAAAATCTACCAAGAGGAACTCACAATTCTAAATATCTGTGCTCCAAATGCAAGGGCAGCCACATACATTAAAGAAACTTTAGTAAAGCCCAAAGCTGGGTATAGTTGTCTGGGCTGGCATTTGTGTTCTCTTAGTGTCTGTATAACATCTGTACAGGATCTTCTGGCTTTCATTGTCTGTGTTGAGAAGTCCGGAATAATTCTAATAGGCCTACCTTTATATGTTACTTGACCCTTTTCCCTTACTGCTTTTAATATTCTGTCTTTATTTAGTACATTTGTTGTTCTGATTATTATGTGTCAGAAGGAATTTCTTTTCTGGTCCAGTCTATTTGGAGTTCTGCAGGCTTCTTGAATGTTCATGGGCATCTCATTCTTTAGGTATGGGAAATTTTCTTATATAATTTTGTTGAAGATATTTGCTGGCCCTTTAAGTTGAAAATCTTCATTCTCATCTAATCCTGTTATCCATAGGTTTGGTCTTCTCATTGTGTCATGGATTTACTGGATGCATTGAGTTAGGATCTTTTTGCATTTTCTTTGATTGTTGTGTCCATGTCCTCTATGGAATCTTCTGCACCTGAGATTCTCTCTCCCATCTCTTGTATTTTGTTGCAGATGCTCACATATATGGTTTTTGATTTCTTTCCTAAGATTTCTATCTCCAGAGTTGTCTCCCTTTTGGTTTTCTTCATTGATTCCACTTCCATTTTTAGAACTTGGATGGTTTTGTTCAGTTCCATCACCTGTTTGTTTGTTTTCCTGTAGTTCTTTCAGGGATTTTTGTGTTTCTTCTTTAAGGACTTCTACCTGTATATCAGTGTTTTCTGTAATTCTTTAAGGGCCTCTACCTGTTTAGGAGTGTTCTCCTGTATTTCTTTAAGTGAGTTATTAATGCCCTTCTTATAATCTTCTACCATCATCATGAGATATGATTTTAAATACAAGTCTTGTTTTTTGGGTGTGTTGGGGTATCCAGGACTCACTGTGGTGGGCATACTGGGTTCTGATGATGCCCAGTGTTCTTGGTTTCTGTTAGTAAGATTCTTACCTTTGCCTTTAGCCATCTGGTAATCTTAGTGTTAATGTTCTAGCTGTATCTGGCTGGAACTTGATCCTCCTGTGATTCTGTTAGCTCTGTCTGCACTCCTGGGAGTCAAACTCTCACCTGAGTCCCAGTGGTCAGAGCACTCAAGCTCTCCTCTTGCAGGGCAGGTGTCCAGAAGTCTGGAGCTCTGATCCACCTCTTGAATCCTGGGGTCAGAGCCCTCCCTGTAGGCTGACTCTCCTCTGACAAGGAAGGTGCCGTGGTCTGGGTCTCAGCTCCACCTCCTGGCTGAGGATGAAGCCCTGAAGACCATGTCCAAGAAGCTCTGTTGCTCCTGTTGCCTAAGTGCTCTCCAGTGATAGTTCCTGGTTATGCTAGGGGTCCTGCGGAGTGGAGAGTCCTCTGTGGCCCTAGATGCACTTGGCCAGGTTCATTCTTAAGATGGCGGGGCTGGCCCTGACTGGAATGGATCCCAGCCTCTGGTCGGGCAGGGTTCCTTTGTACCTGTTCCAGCTGGCACAAGACCCTCCAAGATTCTTTGGAGCTGATGTGTTCAACTTACCCGTGATCCTGAGGTGATCCCGAGGCCCTGCGGAATGGAAAGTCCTCTGGGGTTCTTGGCAGGCTCTTCCCGGTTCAGTTGGAAGATCCAATTTCTGCTCCCCATTATTTCTCCATATTTCCTCTCGTGAATATTTTGTCCTCCCACTTTTTCAAAATAAATCTATTTATTTACCTATTATTTATTTATTTATTTATTTATTTACTTATTATTAGCTATTTTCTTTATTTACATTTCAAATGTTATCCCCTTTCCTGGTTTGCCCTCTAAAATCCTCCTATCCCATCCCATCTCCCTTTCTTCCCCAACCTATCCACTTTGTTTCCCTGTCCTGGCATTCCCCTTCACTAGGGTCATGGAGTCTATGAGTTTTATCTTGGGTAATCCGATCTTTTGGGTTAATATGCACTTATCTGTGAGTACATACCATTTGTGTTCTTTTCTGACTGGGTTACCTCACTCACTCAGGACGATATTTTCTAGTTCCATCCATTTGCCTAAGAATTTCATGAATTCATTTTTTTTAACAGCTGAGTATTTTATTGTATAAATGTATCACATTTTCTGTATCCATTTCTCTGTTGATGGACATCTGGACTCTTCCCAGCTTCTGGCTATTATAAATAAGACTGCTATGACCATAGTGGAGCATGTGTCCTTGTTATATGTTAGAGCACCTTTTGGGTATATGCCCAGGAGTGGTATAGCTAGTCCTCAGGTAGTACAATGTCAGGAAGTACCAATTTTCTGAGGAACCACCAAACTGATTTCCAGAGTGATTGTTCCAGTTTGCAATCCCACCAGCAGTGGAGGAGTTTTCCTCTTTCTCCACATACTTCCCAGCATCTGCTGTCACCTGAGTTTTTGACCTTAGCCATTCTGACTAGTGTGAGATGGAGTCTCAGAGTCATTTTGATTTGCATTTCCCTGATGACTGAGGATGTTGAAAAATTCTTTAGGGACTTCTTTGCCATTTAATATTTCTCAATTGAGAATTCTCTGTGTAGCTTTGTACCCCATTTTTAATAGTGTTATTTGATTCTTAGTGTCTAACTTCTTGAGTTCTTTGCATATATTGGATATTAGCCCAATATTGGATGTCAGATTGGTAAAGATCTTTTCCCAATTTGGTGGTTGCCTTTTTCTCCTATTGATAGTGTCCTTTGCCTTACAGAAGCATTGCAATTTTATGAGGTCCCATTTGTAGATTGTTGATCTTAGAGCATAAGCCATTGATGTTCTGCTCAGAAAATTTTTCACTGTGCCCATGTGCTCAGGGCTCTTCCCCACTTTCTCTTCTATTAGTTTAAGTGTATCAGGTTTCATGTGGAGGTCCTTGATGTACTTAAGCTTTGTACAAGGAGTTAAGAATGGATAGATTTGCATTTTTGTACATGTAACTGACAGTTGGACAAGCTCCATTTGTTGAAAATGCTGTTTTTTTCCCCACTGGATAGTTTTAGTTCATTTGTCAAAGATCAAGTGACCATAGGTGTGTAGGTTCATTTTAGGGTCTTCAATTCTGTTCCCTTGTTCTAACTGCCTGTCTCTGTACCAGTACCATACAGTTTTTATCATTATTGCTCTGTAATTCAGCTTGGGTTCAGGGACAGTGATTCCCCCAGAATTTCTTTCATTATTGAGAACAGTTTTTACTATTGTGGGTTTTTTGTTATTCCAAATGAATTTGCAAATTGCTCTTTCTAACTCTATGAAGAATTGAGTTGAAATTTTGATGGGGATTGCATTGAATCTGGGAATTGCTTTTGGCAAATGGCTGTATTCTTAGATTTGGTTTGCAAGTATTTTATTGAGAATTATTACATCTGTGTTCATAAGAGATATTGGTCTATAATTTTACTTCCATATTGGTTCTTTGTATGGTTTAGATAATAATGTTGCTCTGACATTGTAAAGAGAAGTATGAAATATTCTTTCATTCTTTCAGTTTCTATTTTTTGAATAACTTGAACAGTATCAGCTCTGGTTGTATGTCTGGTGAATCCATCTGCCCCTGGGCTCATTTGTTTGGGAGAATTTTATTACATTTTCTATTTTATTAGGTGTTGTGGGTGTCTTTGGATAGTTTATTTCATCTTAATTTAGTTTTGGAAAGGCATATAAGTTAATAAATTCACCCATTTCTTTTAGGCATTTCAGCAAGGTAATGCAATTTTCTGTTCATTTCTGTTTCTTTGTTGTCTGTGGTGGTATCCTCCCCTTTCAACTGTAATTTCATTAACTTGAATCTTTTTCCTTTGTCTTTTAGTTAATTTGGCTAAGGATTTATCAATCACATTGACTTTCCTTAAGAACCAACTCTTTCTTCCATTGATTTGTTGTACTGTTTTGCTTGTTAGTTTCTATTTTGTTGATTTAAGTCCTGAGTTTGATTATGTCTGGCCACATAGTCTTTTGAAAGTTTTATCTGTGTGTTGTTGTTTTTCTAGAGCTCTCAGGTTGTGTTGTTAATATATCCTTCCATTTTTAGAAATATATCTATTTAGTGTTACTAACTTGCCTCTTTATACTACATTCCTTGTGTCCCATTGGTTTAGGTATTACACTGGCTGGTTTGTGTGTGAACTTGACACAAGCTAGAGTCATAATACAAAAAGGAGCTTCAGTTGAAAAAATACCCCCATGCGATCCAGCTATAGGGTATTTTCTCAATTAATACTCAGTAGGGGAAGGACCAGCCCATTTTGAGTAGGGATATTCCTAGGCTGGTGATCCTGGATTTTGTGAGAATCATGGTGAACAAGCCAAGGGAAGCAAACCAGTAAGTAGCACCCTTCCATGGCCTATGCTTCAACTCCTGACTTCAGATTCAACTTCTGCTTGAGTTCCTGTCCTGACTTCGGGTAATAGTATACTGTGATCTAGACCTGTCAGTCAAAAAACCCCTTTTTTCTCCAACTGAATTTTTGGCCATGGGGTTTCATCACAGCAATAGAAGCCCTGACTAAAACAGGTATGTTGTGCTTTCATATTCATTCAATTCTAAACCATATTACTTTTCTTCTTGATTTCTGAATTAGCTCATTTCTCATCCAGTAATGTGTTGCTCAGTTTCCATAGTTTTCTAAAATTTCTGTTGATGATATCCAGTTTTAATTCATGACGGTCAGATAGGATAACATGGTATTTTTCCAATGTTTGTTTATCTTTTGAGAGTCATTTTATTTCTCAGTATGTGGTCAATTTTAGAGAAAGTTCCATGAGATCCAGGGAAGAAGGTAAATTATTTTATATTTTGGTGAAAATTTCTGTAAATATCTGCTAGAGGTACTTAGCTTGTAATGTTACTTAATTCTTCTATTTAGTTTTTGTATGTATGACTTGTTTACTGGTGAAAGTTAGGTAGTCATTCCACTACCTATAACCATGAAAGACTCAATGTGTGATTTTAGCTCTAATACTGTTTATTAGTATTTGTGCTTCTCTGTTTGGTGCACAAATGTTGAGAATTGCAAAAACAAACAAACAAACAAAAAAATCAAGGTGGAATTTTTCTTTGATGTGTATCTTTCCTGATTAGTTTTGATTTAAGGTCCATTTTTGAAATCTTAAATAGATACACTAGCATGCTTCTTGGGTCTACTTCTTAGAGGAAGTTTTTCTATTTCTTAATCACATGGGGATGTTTATTCTTGATGTTCTGTTGTATGTGCCTATGGTGCCACATTAAGAGCTTTTCTTAACTGTATATCTTAAGGATTTCCTCTAATTTTAAGGAGTTTTACAATTCAATGATCTGCATTTAATTTTATGAACCATTTTTAATTGTTTTCTTTTTTCCAATATTTATTAGGTATTTACTTCATTTACATTTTAAATGCTGTCCCCAAAATCCACTATACCCTCTCCACCTGCTCCCCTAAACACCCAGTCCCCCTTTTTGGCCCTGGTGTTCCGCTGTACTGAGGCATATAAAGTTTGCAAGACCAAGGGGCCTCTATTCCCAATGATGGCTGACTAG
>NC_034604.1:22748579-22749830 GCF_900095145.1 Mus pahari | reverse complement strand
TTCAAGTACTATATTGAATAGGTAGGGAGAAAGTGAGCAGCCTTGTCTAGTCCCTGATTTTAGTCGGATTGTTTCCTGCTTCTCTCCATTTACTTTGATGTTGGCTACTGGTTTTCTGTAGATTGCTTTTATTATGTTTAGATATGGGCCTTGAATTCCTGATCTTTCTACGACTTTTATCATGAATGGGTGTTGGATTTGGTCAAATGTTTTCTCAGCATCTAACGAGATGTTCATGTGGTTTTTGTCTTTGAGTTTGTTTGTATAGTGGATTACTTTGATGGATTTCCATATATTAAACCAGCTCTGCATCGTTGGAATGAAGCCTACTTGATCATGATTGATGATCATTTTCTTGTGTTCTTGGATTCGGTTTATGAGAAATTTATTGAGTATTTTTGCATCGATATTCATAAGGGAAAATGGCCTGAAGTTCTCTATCGTTGTTGTGTCTTCACATGGTTTAGGTATCAGAGTAATTGTGGCTTCGTAGAATGAATTGAGTAGAATACCTTCTGTTTCTATTTTGTGGAATAGTTTGAGAAGAACTGGAATTAGGTCTTCTTTGAAGGTCTGANAGAACTCTGCTCTAAACCCATCTGGTCCTGGGCTTTTTTTTTGGTTGGGAGACTATTAATGACAGCTTCTATTTCTTTAGGTGATATAAGACTGTTTAAGTCCTTCATCTGATCCTGATTTAACTTTGGTATCTGGTATCTATCTGGAAATTTGTCCATTTCATCCAGGTTTTCCAGTTTTGTAGAGTGTAGCCTTTTGTAGAAGAACCTGATGATGCTTTGGATTTCCTCAGGATCTGTTGTTATGTCTCCCTTTTCATTTCTGATTTTGTTAATTAGGATTCTCTCCTTGTGCCCACTAGTGAGTCTGGCTAAGGATTTATCTATCTTGTTGATTTTCTCAAAGAACCAGATCCTGGTTTGGTTGATTCTTTGAATAGTTATTTTTGTTTCCACTTGGTTGATTTCAGCCCTGAGTTTGATTATTTCCTGCTATATACTCCTTTGGGTGAATTTGCTTCCTTTTGTTCTAGAGCTTTTAGGTGTGCTATCAAGCTGCTAGTGTATGCTCTCTCTGGTTTCTTTTTGGAGGCACTAAGAGCTATGAGTTTTCCTCTCAGGAATGCTTTCATTGTGTCCCATAAGTTTGGTTATGTTGTGGCTTCTTTTTCATTAAACTCTAAAAGTCTTTAATTTCTTTCTTTATTTCTTCATTGACCAAGGTATCATTGAG
>NC_034604.1:22697477-22746254 GCF_900095145.1 Mus pahari | reverse complement strand
CTCCTGTTATCCTGGCTTCTTGTTGTCCTAAGATCCTGGGCGTGATACAGTGTGTGGAAGTGGTATCTCCTTTGAGGACTGTGGAGTTGTCTGGTCTGTTTGAAACCAAGGTAAACCTGAACTGATTAAAAGGAACCTGAGCCTCTGGTCAGGAAATGTTCTGGTGTCCTTGTTCCTGCTCTCACAGGCCAATCACTATTGGATTGGAGCAGCTGTTGTGTTCTACTCACCAGTGATCCTAAGATCGCTTGGGCAGTCCACTAGTGACCATGGGGGTGTTCACTGAATCCACACCCTAGGTGACCCGGTGCTGGTGCAGATTGGAAGGGCTTTCATTTATTTTCTATTTTTTGAGATTTACACCATCTCCATCCCTCATTTTTCCAATGAGTATTTAACTTTTCCATTGCAATTTCAATAAACTTTCTCTTTATCGTACTCTATATTTTGACACATGCACATATTGGATATGAACTTATCTCTCTATGTATATATGTGCATTTCTCTATTCTCCATGAACTTCGAATTTGCTTTTCAATCAATATCATAAGATTTTTCATGCAAATGATATCAGTGCAATTTAAAACTATTCAACTCTTTTAATCTAGTGAAATCAATTTTATAAAGTACTTAATATAAATATTGAAAGAAAATAAAGACCAGAAAAAGTTTTTTATTCCATTTTTGAAGTTTCAGTGTTATGTTTAAGTTTTATTTTAAGTGATGTTAATTAGAGCATTTGAAGTGGCACATCTAACTCCACACAAAATGAAAGATTCTCTAATATACCCATTGTACTGCTAAAAAATAGACTGACAAGGCTATAGCAGAAGACAGTTTAGATCCCCAGTGTTTTCAAGATATGACTACAATCAATTGCCTATCTCAGAGTTGGAGAACCTGGAAGCCCTCATACTATGGAGCAATGGCAGAAAAAAAGGACAGATAAAGAAAGAGGAGGTTGTATTGGGGGGAGGAGGAAGAAGGGAAAAGTAAAGAAGAAAAGAAAAGTAAGGCACATTGCAAAACAATGAAGAGTTTCTCTGAATGACTGGCTCAATCATTTTCATCCTCTACACCCTAAAATGGGAATATAAATAGAAATAAATAATAAAGGAAATAGATCATAATAGCCTGAAAACTATTTTTGGTATTAACATGTGTCTGATGAGCTAGAATGGGAACAGTGCATAAAGATCTATTTACAAAGTTTCTTTCACTTAGGTGTGTGCATGATCTTCAACAGTTAGGATTACCATACCAAGGTTCTGTGCTCATGAAGCCACAATTTTATTAATAGATCTAATAGATTTACAATGGGCCTACAAATTCACATCTTCCACTTCCAGACTGACATCTCTAGGGAGATCCTATCGAACTTGTGTCTCTAGCTAGAAGGACCCTTTCTAGGATGGGGTTTCTGTTGTACTTCTGATATAGAAAACACCTAAAAGTCAAGTCATCTTAGTCTGGAGGTCATTCATAGTTTTTAGCATTCTAGCATCCCAATCAAACAACATAAAAAGATACACTAAATTCTTAGTGTAGATATGCTGCGAAAATCATAAAATTGATGGTGGTACAATATTCATTCATATTTGAAATTCTGTCCTAGACAAAGCTTGGGACTGCCACATTGACATTCTTGCCATCAAGTAAAGATGACAGCATTACTGTGTTATCTGAGTGTACCCTAAGCTGATGATTAAAGTTTCATACAGGTGAATCAGACATATATTTAGATATACTATTTGTTTAATACAATGCTTTTTAAATTCAACTGGCATATGTATTATTAATTTTTGATAGTTGTAAAAATCTCAAATGTGATGTAAAACTGAAAGTGTTAGAATAATAAAATAGTATATGTGGAAAAAGAATGTGGACTTTTGTGATTTCTACTGTGTGTGTGTTTGTGTGTGTGTGTGTGTGTCTGTGTGTGTCTGTGCGTGTGTGTGCATATGTATGTGTGTATTCACCTTTGAACATTCCTGTATATCATGACAAAAATGTTTCTTAGCTTTGGCAGAAATTCTGTAAAACTGTTATGTCAATTTGTTAACATTAGTGTTCTTTGTTTAGCTCTCTGGTCTGGGAGCAGATTATATTTCCTAATTTATTTAGATGTCTGATTCATTTCATTGAGATTCTATAGCCTTTTGCTTATTCGTCTTCTGCATATTTTTGGACCTATATTTGGTGATAATAATTAATTTATAGTTATTCTTATTCACATGCTGTGGGTGGTAAACACAGCACACACCCCTCACAAACATGGCAACATGACCTACACGTGTGTAATTGTTCACGAATATCAAAAGAAAACATTAGATATCCTACAGCTGGAATTACAGGCAGTTGTCTGGTGTGGGCCCAGCCAGAAATTATACGTGTACCATCTGTAAAAACACAAAGCTCTTCATTACTGGGGCATTCCTTCAGATCTCTTATTCTTTTTCGTGGAAAATCAATGTTTAGTATGTACCTGCTGTAGCTTGTATAATAATCTGACTGATTTCATTTTATTTTTCTTTATTCTACAATCTTGCTAAACTGTTTGGGATTTTTGTTTTTTGTTTTTGTTTTTGTTGTTGTTTTTTTTTTATTTTTTTATTTTTAAAATTCTTGATAATGTCATTTAAAAGTGTAGGTGCCTTTCCTTTCACATATTATATTTTTATGAGTTTTCATATTGGCCTATTCTCTTGCCTAGACTATTATAGCAATGTGTTGCGTTATAGTTAGCAAAAGGTGTCATCCTTTCCTTGTGTCTTCATTTAAGAGGATATCTACCAGTGTTCATGTTGATATATCATTTCAACATCAGGAACTTAATATATACTCTATTCCTTTCCATCACTACATTTCCATGTAAATGTTATGATGGATGTGTGTCATTTCCATGTAAATGTTATGATGAATGTGTGTTGAATTTTGTCACATGATATCTTTGTGCTTGAAAGTTGTAATTCTTTAGCATGTAAATATGACAGACGGAAGACTAAGGTGTCTCTCTCTCTCTCTCTCTCCCTTTTTTTCTTTTTTTGATGTTTGAAACATCATTGCCAACATGGAACAAAACATTCTGAGATGTGGCAAGCAACTCTTTGGCAATATTCTATATGTATATTACTATTTTGCATCAAAGTTCAGGGGAGGTATTGTTCTGCTTTACTTATTTAACCTAAGAGCTCTACCTGCTTTTGGAATTTCATTTTGGTTTTAGAATGTAACTTAGTAAATTCTATCTCTGCTGTGATTTGCTGGAAGATATAAGGTATAACTTACACTTTCATTATTACATATTTGTTGGATCCCACAAGTAGCAAAATAATTCTTTGGAGGAAGTTTTAAACTTATGAAATAATTTTCCTTTATAAATAAGTTACTCCAATTAAATATTTCATAGCACATAAGATTTTTATCATTGTTCTTTTCCAAAAAGGCATTTGTATCTAAGGTTTATCCATGTTTAAGTCCTCACAAATTTTGATGACATTTTTCTATATATTCAACTTAATGCTGTTCTATTCTGTGTTTTCCTTACAACCTCCTCCTTGACCTCAAAATGGTTTAATATCCTTGTGGTTGGAAATATTCTACCTTACTTAGCATTTGTATTGCTGTGAAGAGACACTGCATCCACAGTAACTCTTATAGAGAAAATATTTAATTGGGGCTGGCGTATAGTTCAGAGCTTAGTATATTGATATTATAGTGAGGAACATGGCAACATGAAGACTGACACGATACAGTACTGGGAATTGAATCCAGGGCTATATTTCAAGTTTAAAGCTATCCTGGACTATGAGAGGCCCTACAACAAAAATAGTGTGAAGTCACACAAAGAAAGAAATACTAAGAACAATGAATCAGTTATATCTATGCATTTTTTTAACATGTTTTTTCTTCATTCCAGAATGCTTGGTCTTTTTTCTTTCTACTCTTCTAATACGTTCCTGTGTGTATTTCTTAGGCTATGTTTGCTGGTAACTAATAATTTTGAGTTTCAAAACCATGTGAATATTTACATTTACTTTTACCCTTCATGTCCTGCTTAGTTGCAGTCATCAGCTACATATGAAATAAAATCATCTGAGGCAGGAGTCTCAATTAAGGGATTACACCACGTACATTGTGCTGTAGCATCCTTATAAGAGGTTGTCTTAACTGTTGATTAATATGGGATAATCTAGCCCAGTGTGGGCAATCCCAATACCCAAATGGGCCAGAGATGTATAAAAATCTAGCTGAGCATAAACTCGAGAGGGAACTCATAAGCAGTGTCTCTCCATGAATATTGCATCAGTTCTTAGTTGAGTTCCTGACCTGACATCACGTCATGAAAGTTCATGACCTGGAAGAGTAAGACAATTAAACCTCCCCTAAGTTGAATCATTTTGTCAGTGTGTCTTATCAAAGCAGCAGTGATGGAGCTAGAATACATAATGGGGCTTCAGATTCTTCCTGGACAGTCCTGTGTATATTTTTATACTAGTCTTCAATTTTCGGGAATGTATTGTTTTTGCTGACCGTTTGTTATTATACTTTTTGTAAGAGTGTCTTAGTACTTCATCTACATTGGATTCAAACTCAGAGGCTGAAGCAATTGTTTTACTTCAAGCTCCAAGTGGTACTGTTGGTGCATGCCATCGCACTAGACTCTGAAGATTACTCTGATGTATAAAGGCATAATATTTCTGTCATAATGACTTAGGGAATTCTACTTCCTAATCCATGAGTTCACACCTAATCCTATTCTGCTTCTACTAATTCTGAAGTTGGGTCTACTGATTGAGATTGTTTGCAAATTATTATACAACTCGCACATTTCTTTTTAGTTCCTTTTTGTTTGTATTTTTATGTGTATTTATTTGGTTAATAGTCCATGATGGTTAATATGTCATCTTTTTAAAGTATCTTAAAAATTGCATATTGAAATGATTTCTTCATTATAGGTGCCTTAAAATCTTTGTTGAATAAGTCCTGTCTCTGTCTCGGTCTCTTTCCTCTCTCTCTCTCTCTCTCTCTCTCTCTCTCTCTCTCTGTCTCTCTCTCTCCTCTCTGTGTCTCTCTTCTCTCTCTCTCTCTCTCTCTCTCTCTCTCTCTCTCTCTCTCTCTCTCTCTCTCATTCATTTGTTTGAGATCTTCTGTGTCCTGATGTGACAAGTGCTTTTCTGGTGAATCTGGTTCATTGTTTTTCACAATATCACAAGACTAAAATTCATTTATCCCTTTTATTTCAGCTGCCATTCTGAAATGAAAGATGAATTTTTCACCTAATTTCTGTCAAATGTGGATAGAAGTTCAAGTTTTCCAATAACTTCTTTTGCTCTTTTTTAAAAAAATTATTTTATTTGTTTACATTCCAAATGTTCCCTCCTTCCCAGTCCCCCCCTCCCAGGGTTCTTAATTTGGTCCCCCCTCCCCTTTGCCTCTGAGAGGGTGCTTTCTCACCCACCCCACCAACTAACTTCCACCTCACTCCCTCCTCACCCCGCTTCTCTAGGGCATTGAGTCTCTACAGTATTAGGTGAATCCTCTCCCACCGAGGCCAGACAAGGTAGTTCTGTTCTAAGTATATGCAGGTTGTCACAGACAAATCCATATATGTCCTTTAGTTGGTGACTTAGTGTCTCAGAGCTCCCAGCTATCCAGGTCAGTTGGTACTGTTGGTCTCTTTATGAGGATGCCATGCCCCTGAGCTCGAATTTTTGACCCAGAATTGTTCTTGTATAAAGGAAATGTAGGGACAAAGTAATGGAGTAGAGGTTGAAGGAAAGGCCATCCAATGACTAGCCCGAATCAGAATCCATCCATTCTGTAAGCAACAAAACCTGACACCACTACTGATGCCTTGTTATGCTTGCAGACAGGAGCCCGCTGTCCTCTGAGAGACCCTACCAGCAGCTGACTGAAGGAGATTGAAGAGCTCCAATAAATTTTTGTTGGTACCCAGAGTGGGGAAATGGTTCTAGTGTAGAATGTTGCAACACAGCTCTTTGATTGAAATGGTGGTTTTCTCTGGACATATTTTCCACAACATAAAGGATGCTGCTTCCTTTGGGTTATTATCAAAATCCTAACTTTACACAAGAGGACATGTATCCAATGCTCAGGAGATGAATAGCTGCATCATAACTGCTGGGAGATCACCAGAGCAGGATATTCCAGTCATCAAAAATACTGTGAAAATAAGCAAGGAGTAGCCTCCTTTATTATCAACAGGGATGGAAGTTCCTTCTCCTTTCTTTCCTTTCCTGACAGCCTGTTAGTAGAGACATTGATCTACCAAAGTATAACTTCCTGAGTCTAGATTTCAACTGAGTCCAGGATTTCAAATCCTTTCTTTGCACCCTGGGGTCACTCACTGTGGTGTGTGTGTGTGTGTGTGTGTGTGTGTGTGTGTGTGTGTGTGTGTGTTTGTGTTTAGAATATTGGGAGACTGTGGTTACCACTTATTTATTTTCAAGTTGTCCACGTCCCTATTTAGTCTCTTTCTGCTGACAGGACTAGAGGGAGTTTGTTTTTATTGGGACTTATTGACTATGCATGTTTGACATTTCCAGGTTAACAGCTTCTTTATCTCAAGCTCTGGATTGTATCAAATCCCAACGAATCCAGGAAACCTGCCATCATGTACTTTTCAGTCACAAGGCAATTGCTCTAACGCCTTTTTCTTTAAAACTCTCAAAGTTTTGTTAATATTTGTCTTACATATAACATATAGGGTTTTTAGTTGTACTTGGAGGAAAGAATATCAATTCTGACTATCTCAGGCAGAAAAGTACTTGATATTTTATTTATTTTCCTTACTCTAATTATCTAGAAAATAACTTATTCTTCTTCTGTGCACGAGAACACTTGTGTGTGTGTGTGTGTGTGTGTGTGTGTGTGTGTGTGTGTGTGTGTTACATTTCCTATTAGTTCTCTGTTCAGTAATTTGTTCTTCATGTAAAAATATCATTTCTGGTATTGATTAAGTTCTTTCTTTCTCGCTTACCTAATATTCTGTAATGCTGTTTATACTTAATATATTAATAATTTCTCTATTGGTGCTTAAGATAGACTTAGTAATCAGTATAGACCTTGGTAGGAGCAACTAAATGGTAAAAATTTGAATTGGGAGCATCAGGGATTTAAAATAATATGAGTTATTATAAACTACAAAGTATGAGTGCACTTGAACAGCAGTATTTTGCATGAAACATGTTGGGTTAGCCATTTCCTACCTGAATCTTTATCATTTTCATAATTTGGCAAATGCTTGACAATAATAATGTTTCACAATACAGACAATTGCACTTAAATATACTGATATATTCTCTTGTGATATCTTGTGATTTGATAAATATATATTCCCTGTCCCTGATTCTGAAATAGCTTGTTGGCTAAAACTGTATAGCTTGTTGGCTAAAACTGTTTTCTTCTTTCTTCCTTCCTTTCTTTCTTTCTTTCTTTCTTGCTTGCTTGCTTTCTTCCTTCCTTCCTTGCTTTCTTTCTTTTTCTTTTTTCTTTCTTTCTTCCTTCCTTCCTTCCTTCCTTCCTTCCTTCCTTCCTTCCTTCCTTTCTTCCCTTTTTAAAAATTCTGTCTGTTTATGAGATTATTGTTGGCTGGATTCTTTAAAAGTTTCCTTTTTAAAATATTTCTGTGGTTCTATTTTTACGTTAGAATTTTCTGTATTAAAAATATCTAACTTCCTCTTAATTCTGGTTTCGTTTTGGTATTTATTTATTTATTTATTTATTTTGGTTTTGGTTTTTTAAGACAGGGTTTCTCTGTATAGCTCTTGCTGTCTTGGAACTCATTTTGTAGACCAGGCTGGCCTCGAACTCAGAAATCCGCCTGCCTCTGCCTCCTGAGTGCTGGGATTAAAGGTGTGCACCACCACGCCTGACTTGGTTTTTATTTTTTAATCTTTTCTTTTTTTAACAATCCAGATTTTATCCCCTTCCTGGTCCACCCTCTGACTGTTCCACATCCCATACCTTCTTTCCCAGTCTCCACTAATATGTCCTACCCTCCCACTCCCATCATACCAGACCTGGCACTCCTCTGCTATATATGTTTTGGGGGACTCATATCATCTGCTATATGCTACCTGGTTGGTGGCTCAGTGTCTGAGAGATCTCAAACTCCAGGTTAGTTGAGAATGCTAGCATTCTTATAGGGTCAGGCTCATTCTCAGTTTCTTCAAGCTTTTCCCTAATTCAGTTTCAGGGGTCACCGTATTTTGTCCATTGGTTAGGTGTAAATATCTACATCTGACTTTTTTGTCTGCTTGTTGGGTCTTTCAGAGGTCAGTCATAATAGGCCCCTTTTTGTTTGCACACCATAGCATCAGTACTGTTGTCAGGCCTTGGAGCCTCCCCTTGAGCTGGATCCCACTGTTGCTGTACCTTCTTTTCCTTAGGCTCTTCTCCTTTTAATCCGTGCAGTTCTTTCAGACCGGAACAATTCTGGGTCAGAGTTTATGACTGTGGGATGGCAATCCCATCCCTCCACTTGATGCCCCATCTTTCTACTGGAGATGAACTCTACTTTACAAATTTGCACTCCTGACTGTAAGGCATTTCATCTAAGATCCTTCCCTTTGAGTCCTGAGCATCTCTCTCCTCCCAGGTCTCTGGTACATTCTAGCGGGTCCTTCCCACCTCCTACCTCCCGAGGTTGTCTGTTTCTATTCTTTCTGCTGACCCTCAGGGCTTCAGTCCTGTTCCACCCACCCAATGCCTGATCATGTCCCCCTCTTCCCTCCCTGTTCCCTTATCCGCCTTCCCCTTTCCTGTGATTGCTTTCTTATTCCTCCCAAATGAGACTGAGGTGTCCTCACTTGGGCCCTTCAGTTTGTTAGCCTTTTTGAGTTCTGGATTGTATTCTGTACATTTTTTTAAAACTAATATCCACTTATTAGTGAGTACATACCATGCATGTCCTTTTGGGTCTGAGTTACCTCACTCAGGATGATATTTTCTAGTTCCACTCATTTACATGCAAAACTTATGATGTCCTTGTTCTTAATAGCTGAGTGGTATTATGTTATGTATGTATTCTGTATTCATTCTTCTCTCATCTCAAAACAGACACTTGTTGAAAGAATAAAGAGCTTGAATGGGAGAAACTCTGAAAAGAAGTGGTCATAAGGAAGTCGCTGGAAACAGCACACACAGACAGCAGAGCAGCTCCAAGCCTTTTTACACATATTTTCCACTGCTCACCTCTTACATGGATGTTTATCTTCTCATCAAATAATATTTTTATAATACATCATTAAGCTCAATATTCCCCTTGTGTTTAAATGTATGTTTAAGCAAATAATTGAAACTAATGAAACTCTGGAAGTTCTGATTTTTGGCAGCTGGTGGAAAATATACATTGTAGAACAGGCTGTAGGCTGGTACCTGAAATGGGGGGGGGTAAATTTTTATTTGAGTCATTACTTTCTGGGTTCTACTATTATCTACATCTGAACCAAACTCAAATACAGTATGCATTAGCTATCTGCTGAACAATTCTTGATATAAGATTTAAATAAAAACACACTAACTCTTTGAGTTTTTTTAAGCACTGTGTTCAGTCTACTGTAATTAGAAACAAATACTTCTTTCTTTCATATCTCTTTTAATAGTCTATTATAGCATCAATTCAAGAGAGAAAATCCCTAGTGCTTCTTCCTATGTTCATACCATTCAACATTATATTTAAGATAATAGATTTATCTAGGGAGAGATTTCCTCACATGTAGCGAGTCTCCTTTGGGTACTAACTTCATATCCTATAATTCAATTCATTTCTAACACACTATATCCATGGACAGGATCTTGTCCCAGAGGAGAAGGACTCAGTCTCAAATGATTTATCCATATCAGATGACAAGAAGCCTCAAGTTTTGGCTTGTACTTCTTACTAAATTGATATAAACCAGGCTTGTGATAACTCCTTTTCAAATTTGCTTAGTTAGTCTTAGTGACTCAGTGAAAACAGCAAAACCCTTATATTCACAACTGAAACTATACAAATTAACAGCCATTAATAAGACACACAAGATAAACTATATAGCTTCCTATAGAAGATGTAGAGTTTGCACATATTCATTGAGCATGTAAGCTTCTACTATGTTCTGGAATCACAAGAACCCTGGCACTTCGCTGCTTTTTTAGATGATTGTTTTTGTATACATGATTGATTAGATCATTATTCAATCTTTTTCTTGGATTATACAAATGCTGGTAGATTTATACTTCTTATTTCATTCTGGCTTTTTTACAGATGACCAGCTACCATCATGGAGCTAGACAAGGACCCTAGTGGCCTTTGATTAGGAACAAAAAGTACTTTTAGAATCCTGGAGATTGTATTTTAAGGACTGCATGACAAAAACAAAAAACAAAACAAAACAAAACAAAAAACAACAACAAAAACAACAACAACAAAAACAAACAAATGAACAAAAACAGTATGGATACATTACAGTTTCTTGGACTATTAACTTCAACACAGTGCTGGAAGATTGTCAAGATATTTTAAGTTCAGGGGTAGGGAATGTCCCAGTGAACTAAGAGAAAACCTTGAATGATATGGTATCCAGGTAAGGTAGGATATGGGGAGAACTCCTCTATATAGGAACAAGCAGTCAGAGCCATCTGCCTTCTGTAAAGAGCCACTCATCAGGTGATGCTTGGCTGACGCTGTCTGTAGACTCAGCACAGCTGCCCCTCTTAAAGCAAGGTCAGACAAATTAACCAAAGTTAATTTCTCCAAATGACTTTGTCATCAAACTTTTATTGCTCTTCTTCTGTCATGAGGAAAACTTCAGTGCTACTCTGCTTGTAACTCTGCATCTGGACTGAAGGGGAACCCAGGTGCCCCATCTTGCAATTCTTTCTACCACTTCCGTATAGAACATATGTGGTTCAAAGGTACAGTCATAGACCAAACCAAGGCTTCACGGAGTGTAATGAATGAGGAGAATCATCAATATTAAGCCTTTTATAAATTAAGTCAGAAGATGTTATTTTGTTTTCCTCAGGGTAATTTCCACTTTTATCTATGCATTCTTAAACATCTTTAGTTACATTTAAAATTCTTTTCTTGTATGATCATTGCACATTAGAGCAGAAGCATGGAATGTCACCTTTGGGAAGAAGATTGGAACTATAAATGGTGAGCAGCAAATGCTGGTTTTGTATTACTTTTTGTTGTTCTAACATTCGTCAAGGAAACAAAGAAACGGGGCTGAGGGGTGGCGGGGAATATTATGTAATTTTTCATTGATTCTGAGTTCACTAACACTTGCCTTGCGCACTCATTTGTTGTCTTGGTGAAACCCAAAGTTTCGGTCTATTTGATGAATATGAATTTACCTCCACTGCACTCATCTTTCCCCTTCTTCCGACAAGCTCTTGTCACTGACTTCATGAGTTGAGCAGGATCAGGAGCTGCTGAGCAGAAGACATGGGCAGGGATGTGATTTGTCAAGCTCCAACTGCCCAGGAACATGGTGGATTTGAAGTGTAAAAGCCAAGCTAAGCTTTTCTGGTCTGGGGTTCGGTTAATAATACAGAGGATTTAAATGGGATTTTTCTTCCAGACAGTTCAAAGAGTTTCATTGCTTAGTCTGTATTTTTACTGAAATCACTGAAAAGAAAGAAGGAACAGAAATTACTTGCCTCATTTCACCAGGCAGAAAACTTTGTGCCATTTCCTCAAATGGCAGGAGGTTTGAGAAGTAACACGAAGCCCACTTTATCCATGATATTGGTACGGCTCAGGGCTGCTGTTAAGAGGATCCTGATTTCCAAAAGCTGGAGGATATAGATAAAAAATCTGAATATGTCAAAGTGATGGTTAATAACATATTAGCCCATCTTCTTATGTCTAGGCCACAGAAGAGTTGCTGAAGATTAAAGCTCTGTTACCCTTCAAGGTTCATGTGACCAGTTTGTTAGGGGGAATATAATTTCATTTTCAAAAGATAGTCATGAATTCTTAGGAGGGATTTCTATGTGTCAAAATATGTAGGTGTTTATTAAAGAAATAGGTTGGACTAGGTTTTATATTGCAAAATGTTAAGGAATGTATATATAGAGAAATTACATTTGCAAAGGCCTTTTGTTTCAGTTAAAGAACTGTGGGTAGGGTGTAGGGGCTCTGGTTACAAGACATCAGGTGTCTTTAACTGAAAACTTGGTTTTGCATCGATAGGGAAATGAGTTTAGCTTTGAACATGCTTGCTAGAAAGTGCTCAACTGCTTTCCTTGTTTGATGAGAGCAGGAGACCATTCAGAATATGTTCCAATCAGAGAGATAGAGTTTTGTTTCTATCTCATTAAAGATACTGCATGTGGCAGGAGGAGGACAGTTGATAGGGAAGACAGCAAACTGTAGCCAGAACCTTTACTCCAGGAGAAAAATAGAATGACCCAGCCTGCTCAACATTCAGCTTTGCAGAGTTTTAACTTTAAAATGAGACAGTTATTTCAATGTTCTTTGGAGCAATTCCAATCTCCTATCACCAGACCTACATGTGGCTCTCACATTAAATCTCCTTAACTGTATTTGAATTTACTTTACCTAGCTTATTTTCCTATATGGATACATCTTATAGATATAATGCAACCTGTTGTTTCAAATCAACATTTTCACCAAATATTCCTGAAGTCAACTCAAACCCATAGCTCCATTGATTATTTACTTTTTATTTACCAGGACATACATACTCTATAATCATATTGTATTACATTTTCTAAACAAGCATATTTATGAATTGCATGATATAGCTGATTATAGTTATGAAGATACCAAAGATTATTCCATTCCCAATTCACTAAGATGCTTTTCGCTTTAGAATGACACATCTAAAATTCCTTATTTTTCAATCTTCCTAAGCTTAAGGCTGCTCTTTGAAACTTTCCCTTGAACCGAAGTCCTTGCCTTCTTCATCACTGAATTAAATTATGTTGCCTTTTTGCTTGCACATAATTTAAACACATAAGTACTGTAAGGTCTCTAATGCGTTCCCTGAAGATATATTTCTGCATCATAATGTTCTACTTAGATCATAAACTACTCAAGGTCAGTATGAGTGCCTATTTAACTCTCTTCATGTTCATCTTACAGCAGCATGTACTCAGATCTTGAATAATTGTCCTCATGAAAAGTGGCCGAAGGTGTTTCCCCCCTCAGCATTGAAAATGAAATCAAGGTGAAATTAATAAGTTATTAGAGGCAGTTGAAGTTTGGTGAGAAAACACTCATTGTACCTAAAAATTCTATATGTTTGAACTTGAGATTGGTTTTCTTTAGAAAGCATTAATAAATACTAATAGTAACTATTAAATCAATCTTAAAGTAACATTAGGGAAAAGTAAATTTTAATACAAAATACAGAAAAAGAGATTTTAATATGTCTCTTGCTGTAGAATTTCTGACAATCAGTAAATGGCAGGTAATGTGTTTCAGCAATATGTTCATAGGGGGCTTGAGCACAGCAGGTTGGGACTTCTTCTTGCCAATCACATTTGGTGTGGCAAGGTCCACCATAAGAGGTGGCCTTTGGGTAAAATAAAGTTGCCCATGACTTTTGAGTGTAAACCTGCCATTCTCTTTAATAGTTGGCCATGTCGAATCCCAAATCTGCAAGTTTAAATGGATTCTGGCACTCACCAAACTACCTTCACATACGCAACACCCACGGCAAATGCCACATATTGTATCATTGACCCTTCAGGAAATGTTTTGCCCCCAGTCAACTCACTAGTTTCTTAATCCTTCATGTCTTGTTCTGTGGCACATCCAGAGCACAGATGATTCTTGAAGCCTATATTACATGTTTCTGTTTCTCTCATCTTCAGATATTCTAGGGCTTGAATGTAACAATAAAATATTCATGGTTGAAAGAAAAACATCTTACACTACACAAAATACAAATGAGAATTCATTCAGTATAGCTGTGGTTCACTAGAGCTCACTTATTTCTCCTCAACCTAAATCACACAATAGAATCTTTCTTGTAGGTCTCATTCTTCTTTTTAATTCTTTTCTTAAAAAAATATTTGTTTATTTTTCGTCTTTTTAAATTTTTTTTATTAGGCCAAGCAGTGGTAGTGCACGCCTGTAATCCCAGAACTAGGGAGGCAGAGGCAGGTGGATTTCTGAGTTCCAGGCCAGTTTGATCTACAGAGTGAGCTCCAGGACAGCTAGGACTGCACAGAGAAACCCTGTCTCGAAAAAACGAAACAAACAAAAAAAGTTATTGGTTATTTTATTTATTTACATTTCAAATGTTATCCCCTTCCCAATTTTCTCTCCGCCAACCTCCATCCCATGCCCCTTCCTCCTGCTTCTATGAGGGTGCTTTCCTACCTACACACCTACTCCTGTCTCACTGCCCAAGAATTTGCCTATGCTAGGTCATGGAGCCTTCACAAGACCAAGGGCCTCCCCTACTATTGATACCAGATAAGGCAATCCTCTGCTACATGTGCAGCTGGAGCCATGTGTCCCTTTATGTGTACTCTATGGTTGCTGGTTTTGTCCTTTCGATCTCTGTGGGGTCTGGTTTCTTGAAATTGTTGTCTGTCCTGTGGGTTTGCCAATCCCTTCTGGTTCTTCAGTCTCTCCTCTAACTCCTCCATTAAGGTCACAGTGCACAGTCTGATAGTTGCTTACAAGCATCTGCATCTGTATTAGTCAGGCTCTGGCAGAACCTTCCAGAAGAAAGCTCCTGCCAGCAAGCATTTCTTGCATCAGCAATAATGTCTGCATTTGGTGTCTGTATATAAGATGTATCCCCAGCTGGACAGCCTTTCCTTCAGTCTCTGCTCCACTCTTTGTCCCTGTATTTCCTTTAAGAAATCTGGGTTAATATTTTTGAGGTGGGTGGGTGGCCCCATCTCTCAACTAGGGTATGGTTGTCACAGGGTCTCTCTCTCCTTTTTTGGGTATTTCAGCTAATGTCATCCCAGTTGGGTCCTAGGAACTCCTTGCTTTACTGGCATCTGGGACTTTCTGGTGGCTACCCCCAGGTCCCCATCCCTCACTGCTACACACTGCTGTTCAATTTCCTGAACCTCTATACATCTCCCCTATCTCCTCCCACACCTGATCCTGCCCCCTTTTCCCTTCCCCTCCTCTCTCCCTCCCAACTCCCTCCCTCACTCTATCTCTCATGATTATTTTATTCCCCCTTCTAAGTAGGACTGAAGTATCCTTACTTTGGTTTTCTTCTTCTTCTTGAGCTTCATATGGTCTGTGACTTTTATCATAGGTATTCTGAGCTCTTTGCCTAATATCCACTTATCACAGAGCTATTTGTGGATTTTGAGGGCTGAAGCAAAGAGGAGTGCATGCACACACTTTCTGATAAGTTTTCCTGCTCACTTTTATATGATTTCTGACATGTTAGTCTTGCCAACTTTTTTTCCTGAGAATGATTATCTTTTAATGTAAATAAGACTCGGATAAATGTATTCAGCAATGTCCAGTTCACTTATGAAATGACTTTCAAGACCATAGTTCTTCCTTTAAGCTTATTACTGTCACTGTAATCTTGGCTTTAGAAACTCGTGCTACAGAATCTCCGTTTTCAGTTCTCAAAAATATCCCATTTCTTCCTAGACAAAAGTCCCTGCTCTGAACATTCCCTACTCTTTGCCTGCTCGTTGTTTACTACTCTGGCCTTGAGAGTTGTGTTTTTACCTCTGCCTTTGATTTCACTGATTCTAAAATTAAATATATTTCTTCTTTGATTTTTTTTTCCCAAATCACAATGTTATTCAACGTAATCACCCTCACCAAAATCATGTTTGCCTAGTCTGTGGTTTCATTGTATTCCCTTTTATAGTAGGCTTTGGCAGTAAACTGTGAGATCCTAGTGGCTGGAATCTCTTGGTGACACCCTATGGCTATGATGGCCTGTGAACTTCACACTCACAAGATAACCTTCTGTGCAGGCATTTGACTACATAAAGTGATGTAGACAAGGGAACATGAGAGAAGAGTCCTTTTGTCTCTGGACTCCTGAAACATAGGCTACAATTATATTTGATATAGAAGAAATTAGTATACATCTCTGGCTGATAATGATTTGAGACTATATCTCAAGTCATAAATTATAGGTAGAAAAAATGATAACTCTATTGAGACTCTGAATCAAAAACAAAAGAGTTCAGTGGGGAAAAAGGATCTTTATGCATGCTTGATGGATATATAGAGTATATGTTGGTGGCTATGGTCCACTGCAGGTCTCTGTTTGACCATACTTATTAGAAAGAGATTATTGTGTGAAGACTCCAGGCAGCCTGCTGCCATGGAAGAAGCAGAACAATATGAGTAATTGGGTCTCTGAACATGAGGCATCCATGAGGGTTTTCAGACATAACAGGAAATGTGGATAGTTTGCTGTATATCCATCTCCTAGATATAACTGTCAAATTATTATTTTGACAATAGTGGATTTGAAGGATGGGTATGAAATTATTCTTGCTTGGTCATGTCTTTTATTTAAGACAGATCTGTTTTATTTTTATGTTGCCGCATTAAAAAATAAGGATTGTTGCTCTACTTTTATAAAACATCCTCCCATCTTCTTCTTCTATTTTTTTCCTTCCATCTTCTTATCAAGGCATAATAGCACATCTGTACAACACTGACAGGAATTCACTGCCTTAGTGATGTTTGCTGATCCCTGTTCATCATCCTGAAAATTTCTAGGGTTTTTGATCTTCTTAAATATGTAAAGACAAATGTCTAAATATCACAGTATTTTGAAAAGGCTCCTGGTGTGTGTATTTGATTGATTATGTGTGTTATTCTTGCTTTAGTTCCTGGGTCACTGACTACCTTGAGTTGGAATTATGATCAGCTTGCCTTAGCCACCCAAGTGCCGAGATTACCATATACTTCCATTCCTGGTTTGGTTATGGTTGTGAATGAAATGTTTCCCATGTTTCTGTAAGAGAAGGTAGCACAGATATTTTTTCACTTACTTGTCAATATAATTCAGGAATATATTATAATATATGTTACTACGCTATTTAGCTATACCATCAAATATATTTCCATGTACATGTATTCAGTCCAAGTCACAGGACTACATCATAATGATTCCCTCAGGCAAAAGGGTCTGGTGTGCTTTATCAATACTTTCCAAAGACCCATCACTTAGGTACCAGGCCAGCATGGGCCATGAAATCATATGTTCTGAAAAAATTTCAGAGTATTTAATTTGTTTTTTGTTAAGATCACTTATGGATGAGTCAAAGCAAAACACATAATTATTAATTTAATCAAAAGGGAAATGTAAATAAAGCATTGTGTTCTATGTACCTTAAAATCATCTCTGTCATGAAAGTGTCAAACACAAATATCTTGGGTTATGATTTTTCTACTGCAATGATATTATATGTGGATTACAGTTTTCCAAGATTCTTTGTTCTCTGGAGTTAAGAGATCCACTGTCCCCTGAGAATTCCATGATTTGTCCTAGACAGTCTGCAAATGCTAGAAAATTATATTTAATTAATAAACATATGTTTACTTTATATGAAATATTTAAAAACATTATTCATAATATAGTAGGTTTGTTTATGGAGCATTTCCCATTAAAAAATATGTAATAATCACAAAATGTGCAATTTCCACTCTAATTTGAAGTCTGTCAACATACAGAAAAAGTGGACAAGTATCAGTATTAGAATGTAGCCTTGAACTTGGAAGTAAGACTGAATAATATCCTTGCATTCTTTCTTAGTAACGAAAGGCTTGAAGCTCAGAAGAAGGACTGCATGAGTGACAAGAACTGTAGGAATTTGAGCCTGCTAAGAGGTTGATCAGAAAAGGAGCTAACATGATACCGCTGGGGAAAATTCAGTTTAGAAGGGATTCTGGAATCCAAGCAACTGTTTGGAAGAATTGACAAACATCGGTTGCTTTGATGAAATCTTTGCATAAAATATTCTTCAGAATTAGCTTCTGCTTTCAAAGATCTAGGGGAACCTCCTCATTCAAAATGCTCCCTTTCCCTCTAACCATGACCCTGTGTTCACCTGAGCATATCAGCTGTGTCTTCCCAATTAAGTAATCAATCCATTATTTGTTCAATAGATCTAATTTTTGTGTAAAACATACATAAAGTAGCTATCTAGAAATAACATATGAATGAAATAAAATCCTTAGCTTTAAGCAACTTGAGAGTTTTGGGAGAAAAAATTAAATATGAACAAAATATGAATAGAGTTTTTCATGGAGCAATGAAGTAAGTGTGGGCTTTTGATGTTTAAGAGTGGGTTTTATATGTTTATTGTGTTGTTCTTTTCTTATGATTGCAGGACTTTATGCATTAAATTATTCTTACAGAGGTAGATGAATATAAAATTAAATTAAATCTAGTCTGTTTGATTTAGCAGAAGCCTGCTCTGGGGAGATTGAAGAGCCATGGAATAAGAGAAGAGCAATGACTGGCAGGTTTGAAGGGGCCTGGTCCATTCGATAACACTGAAGCCTGTCATAGGACGCAAATGCAAGGGAACCCTGGTGAGATATGTCTCACAGCTGCAGACACCTAACTCCTGGGCTTAGAGCATATTTTCCTACCATCTGTCACCTGGTCTGAGGAGATAATTGCTGACTTCTGTGGGAAGAGCTGCTTGTAAATGCAGCTAAATGGTCAGCTCTCTTAAATTACCAGACCCAAGAGACCAGAACTTTCTGTTGTTTCCGTGGAGTGCCTCAAATTCTGCCTTAGATTAAGATTTGTGTTCAGTGGGGAATGCTTTCTGGAAAGGTCATTATCCTTTCTGACAGACAGATGTCACAGAAAGCCTAATTGCATTCCCCAGATACAGAAATCCTTAACAACAAATTAAATTAAAAATAAGAAGCTAGTGTTTCAGCCTGGGATCAAACTTACAAAAGAGCAGGACTAGCGAGGCCAACACATTCTACTTTAGTACAGTTGCTGCTCAAGTGAGTATGTGGCCTCACCACCCTGAAAGAGGATAGGAGAGAGTTACAAATGAGTGTATGGTTCCTCCCAATACTTTTTACTTTCTATGCCAAATCTCAGAATTGTTGCAAAGGAAAATGCTATCAGGTTAAGTTTCTAGACTGTGGTGGATGATTGACTTTTACAAAGTACTTAAAATATTCTTCAATTAAACTTCTGCAAATAATACATGTGTGGGATAATACATACAGATTAAAATAGCTCATTTACAATGATAATTTTCTGTTTTTTTCCTTTGATGACAAGGGTACCATTCAACTTCAATGAAGATGATATATGAGAATTTCACATCTAAACACAGTTGACATCAAAAGAAAGCTATGCTATGTGAGCTGTAGAACATGTTCAAAACTAGTTTAATTTAGTCAAGAAGAGAGAAAGGGGGGTAAAGGCATGTTTGTAACTTCAACTTGAGCATCTTGGAAAAGTATTTTTAGGAAACCACACAGGTCATACTTAGAGATGACCATAGAAATGTAATCCACAACTCACTGAGTATCTGTTTTTCTTATGAATCTTGCAATGCTATGTTCTGTTTTCCTAAAATGAGACACTTTGTATAAAAAAATGAAATCTTCTAAGATCGGCATGAAGTTCTGCTGAGTTGATATAATTATGGTTAACTACAGTGTTTTGTGTAAAATTCAAATAAATTAACAGCCATATCAACATTGACCAACATACTTCTGCTTGTTAAAGGAAGAATTAAATAAAGATATCCTTAAGTTGAAAAGGGTTATTAATTATTTTGTCTCAAATCTCTTCTCATCTATACATACAATAAGAAGAAATATAACTTCTTAGTCAACTTAATATCATGTAACACCATAGTGTGTGTGGCTGAAGAAGGAAAAGAAATAGGAGAAGCAGGGGAGATGGGGAAGACAGAGACAGTCACAAAAACAAAGACAGCAACAATGACAGCTACTGATAGAGACCTTGAAAGGAAGAGGGAACACTATACTTTCTATGTCCCTGTGTTCTGATTATATGTGAACACAGTGATTCAGGCCTACGTGCTTGGCAGAGCATAATCAAACATCACTTTATGCACAAATTTGTAACTGACCATTCATTAAAAATATATCTTCTTTTACTTAGTATGGCCATTGAGACACAATCTTCTTATTGTCTTTCCTGGCCCTATATTTACTTCCATGTCCAGACCAGCAAATTGCTATATTAGGCATAGTAGCAGGATCTTTTGGGGATATGACCTCTTCCTGAAGTAGCCTGTGATAATCTCATTCAACACAAGTCATCATCTGCAGAAGAATGCCCCATTTAAATAACATCCTAGGAGACACAGCTAGTGGATGCATGAACTCAATGTGTTCCATCTTTCCAGAGGTGCCTAGCTCTGTAGTTTTTCTTATATTTATTCCTATACTGTGCATAATTTCTCTATTCTTATTATATTTCCCATTTCATTGCATAACTGCTCCCAGAACTAACCATGAGTTGATTCCTAGGACTCTCTTAATCAAGAACACTCTTGCAAAGCAGGCTTTGGAATGTATATATTCCCTACTGTTGACCAACTTTTTAAATTTCGAAGACAAATAAAATTAATATTCTAATTTACCCACCAATCTTTATGAAATATTTTATAGTCAACTGTAAAATAGTGGGTTAAACCTAAAACTTGTCACCTAAATTTTTTCACATAAAGATCTCTTTTTATTGGATATTTTCTTTTTTATTGGATATTTTATTTATTTACATTTCAAATATTATCCCCTTTCCAAATATCACCCTCTGAAACCCCCCATCCCATTCCCTCTCCTCCTGCTTCTATAAGGGTGTACCCCCACTAACCCACCCATTCCCACATCTCTGTCCTTGCATTCCCCTGCTCTGGGGTATCAAGCATTCACAGGACAAAGGGCCTCTTCTCTCATTGATGCCCAAAAAGGCCATCCTCTGCTACATAAACAGCTGTAGCCATGTGTGCTCCTTGGTTGGTGATTTATACCCTCAGAGCTCTGGTTGGTTGATATTGTTGTTCTTCCTATGGGGTTGAAAACCCCTTTAACTCTTTCAGTCCTTTCTCTAACTCCTCTGTCTTAGTCAGGGTTTCTATTCCTGCACAAACATCATGACCAAGAAGCAGTTGGAGACGAAAGGGTTTATTTGGCTTACACTTCCACATTGCTCTTCATCACTGAAGAAGTCAGGACTGGAACTCAAGCAGATCAGGCAGCAGGAGCTGACGCAGAGGCCATGGAGGGATGTTCTTTACTGGCTTGCTTCCCCTGGCTTGCTCAGCCTGCTCTCTTATAGAATCCAAGACTACCAGCCCAGAGATGGTCCCACCCACAAAGGGCCTCTCCCCCTTGATCACTAATGGATAAAATGCCCCACAGCTGGATCTCATGGGAGGCATTTCCCCAACTAAAGCTCCTTTCTCTGGGATAACTCCAGCTGTGTCAAGTTGACACAAAACTAGCCAGTACATCCTCCATTCAGGACACCATTATCAGTTCAATGGTTGGCTGCAAGCATCTCTCTCTGTATATGTCAGGCTCTGGCATAGCGTTTCAGGAGACAACTATATTAGGCTCCTGTCATCATGCACTTCTTGGTATCCACAATAGTGTCTGGGTTTCGTGACTATTTATGGGATTGATTCCCAAGGTGGTTCAGTTTCTGGATGGCCTTTCCTTGAGCCTCTGCTCCACATTTTGTCTCTGTTTTCCTTCTTATGAGTATTTTGTTACCCCTTCTAAGGAGGACTGAAGCATCCACACTTTGGTCTTCCTTCTTTTTGAGTTTCAAGTGGTCTGTGAATTGAATCTTGGATCTCTCTCTCTGCCTGTCTGTCTCTCTCTCTTTGTCTCTCTCTTTCCTCCCTCCATCTCCCCTCTCACCTTCCCTTCTCCCTCTGCATCCCTTCTGTCTCTGTTTACCCATACTGCTTTGAAAAATTCTTGCATAAATATAACAATTATATATATATATATATATATATATATATATATATATAATTTGCATATATTTGTATGTGTATATATGTATATATAAACCTGCTCTTAAGTTTAAAGATACTAATAAATAACATAAATATGTCTTTTCCATCTACAAATTCTTTGAGATTACATCAGAGGTGGATATATGACCTTCCTATCCTGTAGCAGCCATATTTAGAAGACAAAGGGGTTTTTATCTCATTCATCCAAATCAGCATTATACAGTGAACTATAGCTTTCAGAAAAATGAGAACTACAGCAATATAAGATTTGTAAACTATGAGCTAATAAACTATATCATACCCTCTGAATACCTATTACAATATTATTATCACAAAAAATGTTGAGTCAAAAAAGGAGCATCCATTGGAATTATGTTTTGAATTTGGGATTGCTACTGGGGAGGGACAGGGGCTATGATGGCAATCTAGGGCATGGCCAAGAAATTTTATTAATCTTTAACATAGGTGATAGTCAGTTCTTTGTTTTTTAAGAAGAGCTGGAATAATTTAAGCAGGCCTTCATGTTAGCAGTGTTATGATAATCTGTGGTTATATGATCAGGCAGCTTGGATGAAAATCTATAGATAAGATATGCTACTTTAAGGTAAGCTCATAAGCATATACAATAAGGTGTGAAAAAATGACATTTTCCTAATGTTTTCTTAGGTGTTTTGTTCCTGCCTGTGGTTTGCTCTCTTCCAATGTGTGTTCTTGCCCGTGTCTTATGCCTCTTAGCTTGAAAGACATATGAAGAGAAGACAGCTTCATATTACCTTGTACTAAAACATTCTGATATACTACCACAAGCAGATACTTTGTATCCTATTACCAAAGACGTGGTGAATCAAGAGCCATTGCTAAATGTTATTACTCAAATAAGAAAAACCAAATGATGTCTTCCCATACTGCAGCATCCTGAAGAAGAAATTATTTGGGGAGAAATGGAAGAGAATGGCTATAGACTGGATTTTGTTTATCTCCCTGGGACAGAAACATGTGGGTCTGTGCTATGAGTAAACATCGTTTTCCTTTTTAGCTTATAACATAGACACATTCATTTTAATTTTTTTCTGGAAGTACAAACATCCAGTAGATATCTTTTGTGTTTTTAACATGGAGCACAAAGGAGGGATCTAGGGGTTTTACATGGTCTCTCTGTTGGTTGCAGAGATGCCCTTGGGAAGGGTCACAGAGTGTCTGGTGTATAGCAGATAAGAAAAATGGACAATATTCACAATCCATCAACTTTGATATGAACATAAAACAAAATACACTGTACCTGAGGATCATGCCTCCCATAAAGGATCTTTTCCTTTAGATTCAAAGCATTTGTTTTTAGCACATTTTATTTTCCAAGCTCAAAATAACCTTAGCTAATAAATTACCAGTATATTTACAAATGTTCTCTAGAATTCAGAATTTTCACACAGTTCAGTATCCAGGTCGGATCAGATTCTTTCCCAATATACCTTTGCTTATTTTAATTTTAATTTCTGATTCATATTGATATTTTCTGAGTTTTTAATGTATTTTTAATATTTCAACCTTCCCATTCCTCCCTCCAAAATCCTCCATAGATCCTCCGTACTCTTCCTCAAACTCATGGCCTCTTTTCTTTTGTTTGGTACCAACAATCACTTGGTATGTTCTCCAAAACAGATCACATTTCTCAATCACAGGTATCCTTAGTTGTCTCTAGTTTTTCATGTAGAGTTGAGGCCTCATGGTTTTGTCATGATCACTGTTATAATTTTTGGTCAGTTCATAGTTGGGCTGTTATGTTGGTAAGACTGATTTTGTAGTTTTGGATAATTATTAGGAGACTAAAATCTTGTAACTAACTCCCTGACCCACTGGCTCTTACAGACTTTCCTTTTTTTCTTCTAGAATGTCCCCTGAGCCATAGGTGTGCTTTGTATATGCATGTGATGGAACTATGCTGTACAAATCTGCCTTTGGTTGGTTATAGGTTTTTTGTGTGTACTGAAAGTTTTCCAAAATCAAAAGATGTTTATGTGTGTCTTATAATTGTGTTGCAAGAAATGCCTGTACAGGTTGCTTTTTCTTCAGATATTTAGCAGCAATCACTGCAGGATGTGGTATGAGAATAAATTTTCTTTCATTTCCTCTTCCTTTTGATTTTGAAACTACTGAGATCATTGCAGAAACAAGTTCTCAGTGAGCCACATGATTGTCTTCATAGCCTTCTGTCATTCAAGGTACTTCCTGGCATGTATTTTAAAAAACATTATAATGTTCTCACAACTAAGTAACAAACACATGCATACACATTCAAATAAATGTATTTATTGGTGCTCTGAAATCACTCATCAGGTAACCAGGGGACCATTTGAATGTCAAGGGAACAACTTAAAACTGAAGATAGAATATTTTATAGTAGCTTGAATATATTTACCTTTCACAAGCTATTAACATTTTATCTATCTATCTATCTATCTATCTATCTATCTATCTATCTATCTATCTATCTATCCATCCATCTATCTATCTATCCATCTATCTATCCATCCATCTATCTATCTATCTATCTATCTATCTATCTATCTATCTATCTATCTATCTATCTATCTATCTGTCTATCTATTCACTCATTCATTAAGTGTGTGAGCTTATGTGAACACCCATGTGTATGAGTCTAGGTAAAAGGAAGTTTTCCAGGAGTCTGTCTCTCTGTCTGCCATGTGGGTCTCAAGATTCTAAATCATGTGACTTGGCTTGGTGGCACGTGAACTTATCATCAGACCATCTTGCTGGCATTTTTATATATTTTTGAATTTTCAAAATAATAGCATGTTCAACAACTTGTGTAAATTATTTGAAACAAAAGAACATTTACATGTAACAAACTTGGGGGGGGGAAAGCCTCTTCAATCACTGTTTCCTTGCTTGATTTACTTTTCAGAATATATACATTTAAGAAAAAGTGAGAAAAGAAAAAGAAAGAAAAGAAACTGTAGACCTCGTTTCCATTCCCTGTCACATTGAGGTATGCTGATCCACAGTACATTAACACATGTAGACACGTGCAACATAAACCATGTGACATGGACATATGCTAATACCTTGTATCTTGAATATATACTTGTTATGACTAATTATTAGCATAATAATTATTAATTATTATAACATAATATCAATCATATCGTTATTAAAGCACCCCAATCGCTTCAGAATGTTCCACTTTTTATTTAGCTGTCTCTGCTCTTCCTATATGAATTGCCTTCATATCCTCTGTCTCTTCATTGGCTTGTCTAGATTGATAAATGTTTCTTAGAATTTCTTTGTTTTTCATGTCTTGACAAGTAAATGTGAGAAGTATTAGTTTGTTTGATATTATCTATTGTTATTGTTTTAGACTAGAGTTTTGTGATTTCATTGTTAACAAGACACAAATATAAAATGGCATTTCATCATTTTACTATAACAGCATAAATTATTTTGATTGACATGAGCCTTGATCACCTTGTTGAGGTTGTATCTATTGGATTCCCCATTGTGACATTACTTGCTCATTTCTGTCCCAGTTTGCTTTCTATTGTTATGATAAGTAGCATAACTAGATGCACCTTGAGGAGAAAGAGTTTTAGCTCACGGTCCACCACAGAGGGAAGTCAGGGCAGAAATTCAAGGCAGGAACTTGATTTCCCTTCTTGTCTTGCTCAGCCTACATTCTTATAAAACCCAGGACCAATGGCCTGTGCATGTTACCACCCTAGCTAGTATCCTTGGCATTCCACATCACTTATTAATCAGAAAATACCTGACAGATTTATTTATAGACAATCAGAAACAAACTTGTTTTGTTGGTTAGAATGACTTTAGATCATGACAAACTAACAAAACCAGAAGCAGAAACAAAAGCAAAAGCAAACAAACAAACAAACAAAAAAAAACCGATCACAGTGCTCTTAAGTGTATTATGTTAGAAAGAATTGTCAGCCACTCTTCAGGAGCAGGAAGTGGTGCTCTTCCTCACTCTGAATAGCTGCATTATTCGCAGAGTTTTCATCAAAAGGAATTTAACTCTTTCCCTGTCAATGATTTATTTATTTGACAATTTGTACCTGCATTGGATTGTGGATAATTATTTTAAACTGAATTACACTGCAATACTTCCTTTTTTTTATTCCTTGAACTACTATGCAATTGAACAACGGGAGCTTTCTGAATTTCCTCCTGTGTATAATGGTTGTGGTGGTTTAAATTCAAACGGCTCCTATAGGCTCACAGGGAGTGTCATTGGAGGAGGTGTGGACTAGGTAGTATGTCACCGAGATTCTGCTTTGAGGTTTCAGAAGTTCAAGCCAGGTCCACTTGGTCTCATTTCCTGCTGCCTGTTGTTGATCCACATATGAAACTCTTGGCTACCTCTCTAGCACTATATGCACTGCACACCACTCAGTATCCTGCTGTAATGATAATGTACTGAAGCTCTGAAGCAATAAGCCAGGCCCACTTAAATGTTTTCCTTTATAAGAGCTGCTATGGCCACTGTGCCTCTTCACAGCAATAGAAACTCCAATTAAGACTGTAGGCATATGTCCAGCATTGTATAGTTTTGTTTCAATTTCTTTGTTTAGGAGCAGTGTCTTATTTTCTATGACTTCTAAATGTTTCAGACTTTTCTTACAAATTAGCCACCACCTCATTCTGCGAATTAGGTTTTCTAGGAGAAACTTTGCATCTTCTATTTAAAACAGTATTTAAAACTAACATGTGAGTGTCAAGTCACCACTGCTGAGTTATTTTGCTCTTGGGTCAATCATATGAAAGGCAAAAAAAATCCATGAAGGAGAGAATTCTTCCCCATACTGATCTCCCAATTAATCTCTACACTTGGATATCTTGCATGTCCATCTCGTAACTTTTAGTCTGAAGTTAAATTTTCTCCATCTTTCTACAGTCTGCTACTACCATTGGCAGATTTGGAGATTGCAATTTTAAAGCTCCATAACCTATCTGGTGAACTATGTCATGTACACTTAGGTGGAACTATGTCTATCTGTGAAAACATACCTGTTTCTGTGTATTTGAAGAACACTGAATAGTAAAAGAACATTCCGGATGTTCAAGCTGTGTCATTTTTCTTCCTCTCCCATGGATATGAAGTGATTTTTTATAAGCTTTGGACCATAAAAACAATGTAGGAGATCTGTGGAAGTAGAGACCTAAGAGATCTGGAACACTTCTGTGCAAAGCATTCTTAGGGCACTGGCTTTTTACGTATCAGGAAATTCTCAATTACCAACTGTTGTCCCTACCAGTTTATATCTTCAGATCATTTCACAGTTAAGTAAAATGATCACAACTATTTTCTATATTTGCCTATTCCTTTGGTTTTAATGAATCACTGTGTTCTATAACTTTAAATCTCTAAAAGGACAGAAGAAATTATTATTTTCAGTTTTTTCTTTTCACAAACATGGAAATTTCAACTTCTGAGCTCTTTAAATGACAATCATAAAATAATATGATAAGGTTTATTCTTGCTTCCTTGAGGGACATAGGGTACACCAGAGATTGCTGATTAACTAAATGTTCTAAATTTACAATTTTGTCATAAAGTAAGTGAAAACCTAAAATCAGCTAACTTATTTAATTTTGATAATTGAAATTCATTGATAATTTAAGGGGGATATTTTTTCTAGAAGATTCAACTAAAGTAAAATAAGCTACATATTGTTAGTTGGATAAAACTTACTTTTTAACAAATAAAAATTAACAGTGATTAACGTAATTTGAACCTAGTATAAATGAAAGGACTATATTATAATCACAATTTTATACATTGGACAATTGTATAAGGTAGTTACAGCTAAAATTTTATCAATACTGCCTGGAGTAACTACACAGTGACTCTTTAAGCTAGTTTGTGCTTCAATAGAATTTTACTCTCTACGTAAAACATTTAATGTTCATAGGATTGAACAAAAGAAGCACTTTGGAAGTAAAGAGTTCAATTAACTCTTTCTCATTTTATACTCTGTCTCAAGAAGCTTTTAAAAATTCTGATTCAATTTTTCACAGCTGTTTTTCTCCAAGAATCTTCAATACTTTAATGAACTTTTTCTCATTTTGAGTATTGTTCTTTGTTTTCTTTCATATAGGCAACATATGCCTTATCTTAGTTTTTTTGCTCTTTTTCAGTAATCTCAGTCCTTTAATTAATGTGTTGCTACAGACAAGCTATCTCTGCCCCTCGCAATGCACAGGATCTTTCCTTTTCATTTCTTTTAGAAAGAATTTGGAACCATAGGACAGAGTTTCTCCTGAAATAGATGGGTTTTGTGTGATCTGTATCTAAGGTAATACAAAGTAAAATTTCTTAATTTTTTAGATATATTCAAGAAAATCAGTATTCCTTGGTGTGTGTGTGTGTGCGTGTGTGTGTGTGTGTGTGTGTGTGTGTGTGTGTGTGTTCACGTATTTGGAATTTACAGGACAACTAGCTCTTTTCTTTTCTTTCTTCTTTCTTTCTTTCTTTCTTTCTTTCTTTCTTTCTTTCTTTCTTTCTTTCTTTCTTTCTTTTGATTCCCCCCATTGGATATTTTTCTTATTTTTTTAAAATTAGTTTATTTTTTACACTCCATATTCCATTCCCTACGCCCCATCCACCCTCTGACTGTTCCACATTCCACGCCTCCTCCCCGCCCCTCCACTGTATCCACATGAATGCCCCTCCCCACCGCACCTGACCTCTAAACTCCCTGGGGCCTCCAGTCTCTTGAGGGTTGGGAGCATCACCTCTGAATGAACACAGACCTAGAAATCCTCTACTGAATGAGTGTTGGGGGCCTCATACCAGATGGTATATGCTGTCTGTTTGGTGGTCCAGTGCTTGAGAGATCTCAGGGATCCAGGTAACTGAGGCTGCTGATCCTCCTACAGGATCACCCCTCTCCTCAGCTTCTTTCAGTCTCCCCTAATACAACAACAGGGGTCAGCTGCTTCTGTCCATTGGATGGGTACAAATATCTGTATCTGACTCTTATAGCTGCTTGTTGGGTCTTTTGGGGGCAGTCATGATAGGTCCCTTTCTGTGAGCTCTCCATAACCTGAGTAATAGTGTCAGGCCTTGAGAGCCCCACCTTGAACTAAATCCTACTTTGGGCCTGTCACTGGACCATTTTTTTCCTCAAGCTCCTCTCCATTTCCATCCTTTAATTCTTTCAGACAGGAACAATTATGGGACTGAGTTTTGACTGTGGGATAGCAACCTCATCCCTTACTTGTTGCCCTATCTTCTGCTGGAGGTGGGTTCTATAAGTTCCCTTTCCCTATTGTTGGACATTTAATCTAAGGTCCCTTCCTTTAATTCCTGAGAGTCATTTTATCTCCCAGGTCTCTGGTACATTCTAGATGGTCCCTGCAACCTCCTATTACCTGAGATTTCCTGTTTCCATTCTTTCTGCTGGCCCTCCAGGCTTCAGTACTTTTCCCTCACCCAATACCAGATCAGGTTTCCCTGACCCTCCCACTCCCACCCGCCTGTAGACTTTCCCTCCCTCCCTACCTCCCCACTTGTGATTGCTTTCTTCTCTCTCCCAAGTGGGACTGAGTTACCTCACTTGGGCCCTTCAGCTTGTTGAGTTCTGTGGACTGAATCATGGGTATTCTGCATGTTTTTGTTTTATTTTGGCTAATATCCACTTATTAGTGTGTACATACCATGTGTGTCCTTTTAGGTCTGAGTTATCTCACTTAGGATGATATTTTCTAGTTTCAACAATTGGCCTGCAAACTCAGGATGTCCTCATTCTTAATAGGTGAGTAGTATTCCATTGTGTAAAGCAACCACATTTTCTGTATCCATTTTTATGTTCTGGAACATCTAGGTTGTTTCCAGCTTCTGGCTATCACAAACAAGGCAGAATATGGCGGAATATGGTGGGACACATACCCCTGTGCCATGGTGGGGCATCTTTTGAGTATATTACCAAGAGTGGTATAGCTGTGTCTTCAGGTAGATCTATTTCTAATTTTCAGAGGAACCTCCAGATTGATTTCCAGAATGGTTGTACCAGTTTGCAATGACACCAGCAATGNAGGAGTGTTCCTCTTTATCCTCATCCAAACAACATGTGTTGTCACTTGAAGTTTTGATCTTAGCCAATCTGATTGGTAAAAGGTGAAATCTCAGCATTGTTTTGATTTGCATCTCTCTGATCACTAAGGACTTTGAACATTTCTTTAGGTGCTTCTCAGCCATTGGAGATTCCTCAGTTGTGAAATCTCAGTTTAGTTCTATACCCCATTTTTTGATTGGGTTGTTGGTTTTTTGATGATTAACTTCTTGAGTTCATTATATATTTTGGATATTGGCCCTCTGTCACATGTGGGGTTAGTGAAGATTTTTTTTCCCAATGTGTAAGTTGCTGATTTGTCATAGGAGGTCCCATTTATCAATTCTTGATCTTCGAGCATGAGCCATTGGGGTTCAAGTAAACTCACCCAAGAGGAGTAAAAGGCAGGAAATAGTCAAACCCAGGGCCTAAATCAACCAAATAGAAACAAAGAAAACAATACAAGGAATCAGCAAAACCAAAAGCTGGTTCTCTGATAAAATCAACAAGATAGATAAACCCTGAGCCAAACTAACTAAAGGTCCAAGAGGCAGTATCCAAATTAATCAAATCAGAAATGAAAAGGGAAACGTAGCAACAGAAAAAGAAGAAATTCCAAAATTTATCAGCTCCTACTATAAAAGATTAATGCTGGACTCAGTTTTGTGTATCCTCTTTATTCACTCTAATACCCCAGGATATGGAAATGGGGTGGCCTCAACTCAATTACCACAATGTATGATCTCCTTCACCGATAAACTGACATTTTCTACACTGAGTTATTTAAAACCCTACCAGTTTGAGAGTCAATATCAAGCATCAAATAAGGGGTAGGCACGGAGAATTTCATTGTTGAGAGCAGTTATGGAGGGAATAGAATGCAAGTCTTGCTTTCATGGCACATAAAATGATTCTACTCCTGGATGTTGGGTTGTATGAAAATTCTCTAGATATTGCACCAATAAGAAACTGTCTCCTATAAGTTGCATTCTAAAAATCACTGAACAAATTAATACTCTATCTTATTTCCAGGAGTATATATCTGACTTTATAAACTGCAAGGAGATGCTAGGTTAGTTATGAATACAATCAGTTTAATTTCTCCTAACTTTAGTTATGTTTAAGGGCAGCTATTTAACCTGTGAAGTATGTACCATGCCTTCTGTCTTTAAAACTATATTGTTTTCTCCTTGCTACTTTGTTAACTTAGTTTTCACAGAAAAATTTCATACTGTCCTCTATATGTCACTTTAAATATTTTTACAAATATCACCATATAGGCATATTCAAAATGAAAATGCTCTAAACCCATAGTAGTGCTTCATCTCCCTCTATATTGTAAATTCCTAAGAAAAACAAGCCGTAAGGTTTACTTTTCATTTTCTCCTGCAAATAGCTCTAGACTCTAAAATTGAGAGGTATTTAATCAATTTACCTGATAATAAATGGAATAATATTTCCCCATAGGTACTTGGGTGAAGCAATCATGAAGCTCTTTGGTTTTCTGCTTCATAGATTCAATTCACTTCTTATCATAAAATCTGAATGAGATTGACCCAAAAGAAGCATTGGTCCAAAATATGAACAGAGTGGAAAGTCAGGGCTACAGGTGGGACTGTTTGTCACAAATCTATGTGACACTTTAATTTCTATCACTTTCAATTTTCCCCGGTATAACTCTCATTCCTTCCCAGGCTGTACCAGCCCCATTTTCATGTCCTTGGGCCTGACACCACTTCTGACAGAGAGTTCACCTTTGCTATCCAATTTGAGATGATCATCTCCTGACATAGTGCTGTCCTGTGAAGACTCACCTTGCTGCCTCTGGGACCAAGTCCTGTTAATCATCACAGACCCAATCACATTGATGATAATGTTCTAGCCCGTCCCCCAGTCTTCTAGGCCATTCAGATGGCTAATGTCTTGTTAAAACTTTTTGACTTATTAATTTTAGCAGTGACAGGGCCTGATTAGCTTCGGAATTACTCAGTGCCTATTTTTAGTCTGATGTGCTTCTATCCTTCACAGATAGTTTAATCCCAAAGTATTAATTCATCTCTATATAATGCTGGCTTATCTTCCTTCTAAATCTTACTGTTTTTCCTTCACGTCTGTATATACCTTGCATTAACATGTCCATTGCTTCAAAAAAGGAGCAATGTTTGTTCCAAAGAATACAGATTTTCTGATACATCATCAAACTATCAAAAAACACAGAAATAAAATTGTGAGAGATGGGGAATATTAATAATTGCTTAGGATGCTCAGTCTGATCAGCAAGCCTGTAGTGGGTTACTCTGTTGAGATCTTTTTCTCTGTAAATCAGGACCTGATTCTATGACTAATGGACCGGGGTACTTGGGATTCAGCTGGAGTCTATGTAAAATAGTGGTGCTGTCCAGACTATATAGAACCTTGTAGTAAATGATGTGCCTGAAATACCATGCTTTTGTTGAAAATGAAGGAAGGCCACAGAGGGGTGTAGATAGTGACCATACAGAGCTGAAACATCATTGAGCATTGAATCACAGGCAAGCAGCTAAAAAGAAACAATTAGTGATCAGGATAAGAGAGTATCATTCATGAGAAAATTGAGGACATATATTAATTACACAATGTTAAGTTAGACATGAGGACAGCAAAGACAATGAACACAGAAGAACTTGGACAGAGAAAGCCTAGAATAAAAGTTTTGCTGCACTTTAGGGTTTCTCTGACTGTTAATTGAGGGATGGAGAGGTATGTACAATCAAATGACCACCTGCAGATACTGCCCAGATTATGATGGCTAGAGCTAAAAATTTTGCAATCTACAATGGTGAGATACACCCTCCCCCCACACACAAAGACATACATGTGTTCACATTTAATATATAGATTTACTAGAAATCTATATGCAGAAATACTATAGTGAAACTAAGGAAGGGAGGAAGGAAGGAAAGAAGGAAAGAAGGAAGGAAGGAAGGAAGGAAGGAAGGAAGGAAGGAAGGAAGGAAGGAAGGTAGATAGAGAAAATAAATTTTGGTCTATTTCCTATTTCCTGACAAGCAAACTGGGAATCAGCTTACATTCATGAGGTTGAAGAACTCCATTTCTATAGCTGTTGAGCTAGGATTCTATACCTTGTGTGTATTAAGTGAGGTTTCAGCACATGGCCTTGCCAAAGTATGCTTGATTTAACTGATAGAGCATATGAAAAGCAGAGGAGCACTAGCAGATATGGACTAGCCTGACAATATGGAACTTTGGAACTTATAAGAAATCTTATTACCTAAGGATATATACAGAGGTTGTGCATTTTCTCAAACCAAATACATTTCTGTTTTTAAATTCTACTTATTTTTCTTTTGAGATTGTGTGTGTGTGTGTGTGTGTGTGTGTGTGTGTGTGTGTGCATGCCTCAGAATATTCAAATTAATTCATTCATTTACCATATGTGTGTTGGAAATCAAATTAAGGTCATCCAGTGTAGGTAGAAAGCACCTTTATACTCTAGGTAATTTTTTTATTTTTATTAATTTTTTTTATTATTTTCTTTACTTACATTTCAAATGCTATCCGAAAGTTTCCTATACCCCTCCCCCCACCTCTGCTCCCCTACCCACCCACTCCCACTACTTGGCCCAGGCCTTGCCTTGTGCTGGGTCATATAAAGTTTGCAAGACCAAGGGGCCTCTCTTCCCAATGATGGCCGATTAGGCCATCTTCTGCTACATATGCAGCTAGAGACACAAACTCAGGGGGTACTGGTTAATTCATATTGTTGTTCCACCTTCAGGGTTGCAGCCTTCTTTCAATTTCTTTTAGGTAATAATTACACTTTTCCTTTTCCCTTCCTCTCTTCAAACCTTGACATATTTCTCTCATATCTCTCCTTAAAATTCATGGCCTTTTTTTCAATCATTGTTATTACATACATGTATGTATTTGTATACGCCTATATTTCTAATTTAATGTGGTCAGTCTGTATAATATTGCTTATGTGCAATGTTTTCATGCTGACCATTTGGCACTGACAACTAATTTCACTGATCTTCCCTGGGGGATATGACCATTCCCACTTAAAATTTTCTACACTTGCCACATACATATTACGTGTCTGTTGCTGCCATTCCTATTGTGGCCACCCAGCAATCATAATGGTAAGAATTTGTGGATGTAACTTCTGATATTACTTGTAGACACAGTCTATTACAACCCCCCTGATCTTCCAGCTCTTATAAACTTATTACTTCCGCTTCCCTAATGGACCCTGGAACTTCAATGTAGGAGTGTTCTGTATAAATATACATTGAGTACATTCAGCAACTCTGAATTATTACTGGTTATGATTTTTCTGTAAGTCTCTGTTGCAAAATGCAATTTTCCTGGTGAGGAATGAAGCCTGTAATCATGTGTTGGTATACAGACAAATGTTCACAGATTGCCATAGAGATTTATGGTGATTTAGAAAATTAGTTGTCATTATCCTCCAATAACCATGGCTTCACTAATACCAGGTAGCTAGGTAGGTTTCTGGTACCAGTCATGGGCTCCCACTTGTTAAGCAGATATTAAATAGAATTAGAGATTTGATTACTGCCAATATGTGCATGCCACCTTTGCATCCTTTGAGTTATTGTGCCATGGTGGTCATTTGCATGGTTATTAGGCATTATAGCTGAGTAGGTTTTTTTGGTTGTATCCCTACTATTGAAGCTTGTTTGGTGACTTCTGGTACTCCTCAAGTGACTCCACGTCATGTTTCTGAAGTGCATGTTATCTTCAGAAATAAGGACCCTCCTTCCACTTATAGGAGATAACCAAGGGCAGCATCAATATAGTGTGTGTTTGGGGAGTCTCATGAATAGCTCTGGCCAACAACACAAAAGAGCACTTGTACTGTCTTTGGATTTTTGTTAAGCTGTCTTTAGCTCTGGAAGGACGTACTGTCAGCCTAGAACACAAAAGTTCAATATGATTCTGTATGTATATCTGTACACTGGATTGTATGTTATACTTTATTTGTTTTGCAATAAATATTTAATAGTATGATTCCTTGTGATGTATGTAGACATCATTATTGTTTTACTGACCTCTCACCATCTTCTATATTTATCTCTTTCTCAGTTCCATAAGGAGGACCCTATTTTTATATTTTCCTATAGTATCACTTGTACTTTGTCTTTACCCTTACCATATTCCTGCCTTAATTTGTACCTACTTTCCTCCTCCCTAGGGAGTTCTCCCACTTCCATTTCCTAATAATTTGCAAACCATAAAAGTTTCATTCTATTATTGTAACCATTCTGGTAAATAATATAACTTTCTGACTATACATCTGAGATTGAACCTTTTATGCTTCTTTCTACTACAATATTGCTTCTGTAATTTAAAGACTGCACTCAGTTGCAAACACTTCAAAATGTTGTCCTGAATCCCTAATCTCAGATTCTGTATTCTCTCCTTTAGCTTACTGTTTCTGAGAATAACTCTACACCTGCTCTGAACTGGATATATAAACTGAGTTTGATAATCAGTGTGGATATTTTGCAAAATATACATTTTTATTTTATTCTCAGGACTGCAAAACAAAGCCCTTGTGGTGTATCATAATGCAGTCTTCAATTTGCATGCTCACCAACTCTGTAGTAAATGGTAATGGGATATAATGATACAATTTTTATTGTTTAATCATCTCTCAATGAAACAGGCAAATAAATTGATTATAAGTAAGTTAAATTGAGAATAAATTGTACTAAGTTTAAAAGAAACCATTTTCATTAAACAACTTTGATGAATGTGGTCATAATGTTGATTCACCAAAATTTGTATCTTAGAAAGTTTAATTTTTCAAATATCAATTAAATTCAATAGAGCAATTAGATATATCTCCTGTGTGACAGGAGATTTATAATGAATATTATGAATTAAGAGCTGGAGAAATGGTTCACTGAACACTTGTTGCTCTTGTAAAGAACATGAGTTCAGTTCCTAACACAATACCAAGAGGCTCAAACCCCCTCAAACTATAGTTCCAGGGGATATAATGCATCTCCTTGCTTCTGTTGCCACCTGCACATATTTTGGCATGTATTTTCACAGTAACACATATATTAAAATATATCTTAAATCAAAAGAACTTAAAAAAATTCTTGAGAAAAGATACCATATTTCCTGAACAAAAGGAATACAGACTTGAAGTCCTTATGGTGTAAGAACATTTGGTGTATATTTGTGGGAGAAACATAACTAAAGACATTGGCAGTACAATCCATCCAACTTTACCAACCATGATGGCCTATCAGCCTAAGTTCAGAAACACCTAGGACAGTGAAAGTAGACATAACTGAATGATAAACAACAACAACAACAACAAAACAAAATAAGAAAAGCAAGAAGGGAAGCTACAGGTGAGAAGAGGAGTGGAGAAAACAGGAGATGAGAGAGAAGAGAAGCAGAAAGAAGAGGAGAAGAAACAAGGAGACAAAAAGAAGAAAAATTGAAAATAAAGAGAGAGAGTGTCGGGGAGAGAAAGTGAAAGCAAAAGGAAAGAGAAAGAAGAGACAAGACAAGACTTAGTGGAATTAGGTTGAAGGAGGCTAGGAGTGGGTAAGAGGGGAATGCCCATGATGGATTTTTTAAGAGTAAATACACATTTGATAAGGAAAATGAGCATTTCCTAATAAAACCTACATTCATCTGACAGATACAGGACTGTAGTCAACTCTCTTTCCTCCTGTTTCAGTCGTAATAGCCTTGGCATTAAAGAACTAGCTTATTTTTTTCAGGTAATCCAGGTTTCAGTATAATTCCTGTAATGCCTTTCCAATGCCTATAAGATTAGTAATGGCATTGAATCTTCCTGATAACATCCAGTTATATCTTCTATCATGCCTTCACTGTTAGGAAGTATTTATCAATTTTATCGATGTGTACACTGAACACCTATGGGTATGTTGATTTCATCTATTGCAGTAATTGATATGTCATCTAGTTATTATTTTCATCTGGTTCTCTTAAATTTCATTTTCTCTCTTTGCAAAATCAATTAAAATTGTTTAAGATTCACTTAGATCTTTTATATTAATTGACACATCTTTAATTAAAACTTTTTATTCAATATATGATAATACCTTGTTCTTCTCAAATATTCCTACACCCTTGATACCTCCATACCCACCCAATTTCTTATTTGTAACATTTTGAACTCATCCAACACATTTCCATCTATCCACTATGCTCATTCTTTATAACCCATTGAGTTTATTTACAGGTTTCATAATGTTTACAATGGTCTGTATTTTGTTAAGATGTCATGAGTTTCCTTGGTTTTCTTTACTGTTAGTAAAAGTTCATCAACCTAGTCTGAGGTTACAAATACAAATGACCATTATTATTCCTAATACTAAGTGACTTAGAAATTATCCCAAACTATGAGCATCCTACCAAAAGGATCTCGGCTCCTTTTAAAAGTGATTTATCACAGGAATATTTTATAGAATAAGTCAGAGATATGGTATGCTTAACGCATGTGAGAACAGTAGAAGAAGAGGGGAAACTTAAAAACAGTGTAAGGGAAAGAAGAGTTGTGTGATGTGGTGGGTGGCGGGTGTGCATGGCAGTTTTACCAGAACAGTTTTACAGAAACAGGTTGCACAGAGAACACTCTAGACACAGAGGAAGACAGAATGAGACAGAGAATGAGAAGCCCGAAGATTAGGACATATTGACAAAGTTAATATGAAGCAAACCAGAGCAATTCAGTAAGAAGTCAAGAGAAAGCAGATTAAATCAGTCAGCTTGGAAGATTAAAATATATGTTGTCAAAAAGCTTTCAGTACTAGGACTATCAATAGTTATGGCATAGAATGTTCTGGGCTCAGCCCAAGCCTTGTATTGGTACAGCTTAGATACAGCTTACATCTCATCACTTCATTCAAGAAAATAAAGTGACAATTACAAGCAACACATAGACTGAGGTGCCCACAAAGCTCATGGACAATATTCTGCAAAATGTAAAGGGTCTGATGGGAAATCTGCCTTATCAATAGAAGAAGTTACAGAAGTAAGATAATGACATACAGTACATGGTCACCATGAGCTGTGTCTTTGAATTCAGGTACTATAGATACATGAAAATGTGAAGACATAGTATTATGCACATCAGGACAGTAGTTCATCAGGAATCAGTAAAAGGAATCATTTTATTGTAGTCCAGTAATCAAAATACAAAGTGTTTTTGCATTAGTATTATAGATATATAGATATATAGATATCTTTATTGATTTATTATGATTACCAAAAGAAAACTTACAATGCTACTCATTGACAGCATAGCTTGGTATGCGTATTACATGGAATAAGCTCAATGTGGGAACAAAAGAGGTTTTATTAGCAAGGAATAGACTTTTGCCACTTATTGTGCTGAGTGCTTTTCCTGTATTACACTCACTCTACTTCTCAACACTATAGGATGCTGTATTTTCTAATGAAGCAGAAATTGAATATAGAAGTTTTTTCTACCTGTTGCTGGTCATGGAGTGACTAAATGACAGAATCAAGACTCTTTAAGGTATGGTCATGCAAACTGCATGATGTGAATCATTTTACTACACAAACAACTGTCACAGAGTCCTTGACTTTCACATGATATAGAATCACATTAATAAAACATCAGATTCCATTTAACAAGAAGGAATAGAATAAATTCTGGGTGCTATGTTAGACAAAGTTGTTTCCCATTTGCATCTGTTCAAAGTGGACCTGTTTGTCTTTGAAAGCTAGCATCTTAGTATATCTTTAAAGTACTTGGACAGCCAGCTATTTTCAAATAAACTCCAAAACATACCAAAAAATATGAATTTAAGTCAGAGTACAAACAATCTGCTTGCATTATTTTACTCAAAAATTAATGATTTTTCCCCAAGTCCATGTTTCAGGAAATTGCTATGTTTGTGTTGGTTTGACAGAACTGTAGATATTTCACCTAATCTATCCTCAAGTCTAGACCAGAATGGGGGGAAAAAGCAAACATTTTATCAAACTGACAAGACAATGATCCACCATACATCTTAGCTGCAAAAATATGTTATTAGATTCAATTTATCATGAAAAATTGCTAGATTGTGTGAGGGCTGAAATGGCAGCAGGACAAGAGTGCAGCTCTTTGGTACTAATTATCTTAAGAGTTGACCTTCCAGGTCACCCCAAACCCTGTATTAATTCAAGAGAAAAGCTTAGATGGTCGACACAGAGATGTCAGAAAATTGTAGCAGAAAACCATTTATTTTAACTCTTGCAAGACTGACTAAAGAGTCACACAGTAGTTGATATCTAAAGCCCTGACCATCTTATCCACAGCTGACTTCTAAACTTTGCTTGCCATTTTACTCTGCCCAAATTTCTCAGTGTCAAAATGATATACTCACGTTCTCTAGTAGAAATATTCCTTTCTGTTTATCCTCTGTCTTGGTAGATGCTGCCCCGACAGTGGAGAGCTTCTTTTTCATAGCCCCATGCTGTGTTAACAATCATGTTCCTGTTCATGACAGAGTCTTCCTCAATTAAGATATCCCAAGGCCTTTCTCTTACAGTCAGTTGAATATAATTGCTTCCTTCCTTGTGATAATACAGCATTCCTTGTCAATGTCACATGTTATCTACTTAGCAGATACATTATTTAGCATGCCAGTTAACCATCTGGGTTAGCTTCTTTTCTATTACTATGATAAAAACATTATAAACGGGACAACTTATAAAGAAAAGCATTCAGCTGAATATCAAAGGATTAGAGTCAATGATGATGGAACAAATGTATGGTGGTAGGAACAACTGAGTGCTATCATCTTGAACAGCAAGCAAGAGCTTGAGAGAGAGCTAGATATGCCTGAAGGCTTTTGAAACCTCCAGGCTTGCCCCTCCCATACCAGTGACATACCTCCTCTGACAAGACCATAACTCCTAACCCTTTCCAAAAAGTTCTACCAACTGACGACCAGATATTCAAATATACACATCTATAGGGACAATTCTCACTTAAACTAGCACATCATCTTATATTTTAAGTCCACAGGTTAGTATCTGGATATACTATTCCTAGCAATTTTACGTAGATTAAAATATGAGTGAAACAGTTGCTATTTTTTTTTATCTTTATCATGTCTCAAATACCTTTTTCTCTTTCCTTATTTTTTATTTCTGCACCCCACTCATGTCAAATTCAGGTATTATAAAAGCAAAAGGTAAGTTTTGTTTTGGAATGAGTAGTGATCCATTAAACTTTAAAACATTGGTCTATTTGGAGAAAATGACTTCAAACAGATGACAATATTAACATTAGAGCATAAGGGAGGGCCCCTGATCTAGTCAAACCAGAATCAATTGAAGGAGGTAGGATTAGAGATGAGGTCAGATAGTTGCATGGGGGAAATGATACTTCAATCTCACTTAGAAGGGGAAAGAAAATAATCACTGGAGGCCCAGGAAGGGAAGGACCTGGGTGGGAGAAGGGAGAAGAGGGCAAAGGGAATCCGATTCAGGTATGGAGGGGGCAGGTATGAAAAGTCCAGAGGGGGCTGGTGAGATGGCTCAGTGGGTAAGAGCACCTGACTGTTCTTCCAAAGGTTTGGAGTTCAAATCCCAGCAACCAAATGGTGGCTCATAACCATCCATAACAAGATCTGATGCCCTCTTCTGGAGTGTCTGAAGACAGCTACAGTATACTTACATATAATAAATGAATAAATGTTTAAAAAAAAAGTCCAGAGGACCAAGAGAATGAATAGAAATATGCAGCTTCTAGGGGTGGGAGATGAGGATGCTCTCCATGTGAGAGAATCCCAGGATTCAATGGTCATAACCTTAGTAAAAATGCCCAACATTTGGGAGAAGGAACTTGAAGAATCCACCTCCAGTGGTTACCAAACCACAGTCAAAATTTCTGACCCAGTATTGTTCCCATCTAAAAAAGCTACAGAGACAGCAGTGAAGAAGAGTCAGAAGGAAACGCTGTCCTGTGATTGGTCCAACTTGGCATCCATCTTTAGGGTCAGGGGGCACCATGGTCTGACACTATTACTGATGGTATGATAGGCTTGCAGTAGAAGCCAAGCATGGGTGACTTCTGAGAGTTCCTATGAGCAGCAGACTGAGACAGTTGCAAATACTTTCACCCAACCATTGAACTTAAGTCATGGACCCCTACGGAGGAATTAGGGGAAGGATCGAAGGAACATAATGTGAGAGTTACCCCATATGACAGCGAGCAGTCTCAACTAACCTGGGCTCCTGGGGGATTCGAGAGGGTGAGCTACCAATCAGACAGCATACACAGGCTGAATTGAGGACCCTGGCACATATATAGCAGAGAACTGCCTGGTCTGGTCTCAGTGGAAAACGATATAGTAATAGTCAAGAGACTTGAGGCCCCAGGGAAGGGGGATGCTTGGTGGGTGGGGGGATGTGCCCTCTTGGAGCCAAGGGGGAGAAAGAATGGAATGAGCAACTGTGGTAGGGGAATGGGGAGAGGACAACAGATGGAGGTAAATAAATAAAATATTAATTTTTAAAAAGTTAATTTGAATGGGTTCTGTTATTTCGCTGAATTTCCAACACAGCTTAGAATTAGCAATTTTTCTAGTCTTGATACGGAGGAATTGGAGAAATTTATATGGTTAAATTCACATGACTTTTGTACTTGGCTTACTTTAATTATAACTCATGAACCATTTTAAGTCTTGAGAGTTTCTTCTATTAATTCCTGGGTTATCTGTAAGAGGAAGACTCATTTGTTTACAATGGACTGAATTATAAGAACATTTAAAGCTCACATTCAGTAAAGCAATTTTGGTGGTCAGTAATGTTTTCAGCTCCTGGATTCTCAGTTTCAATATTTCTTAAAAGGGTCCCACGAAGCCTCGGTGTCAGATTCAAGACACCAGTTAACATTCTATCTCTGCCTTCATCTTTCTCTGTCTCTCTGTCTCACTCTGCCTCTCTCTTTCTTACTCAGTCTCTCTCTCTCTACTTCTTCTGCCCCCCTTTTCTCCATTTCTCCCTTTCTCCTCTCTCCCTTTCAGTACTTTACCCTCTTCCTCTCTATGAAATTAGAACCATTGACACAGTTGAATTCATTGTCCCTTTCAGATATTATAAGAAAAATATCCACTTCAGATTATGTCAAGATCAAACCTGAAGAAATAAATCACTGTCTTTTAATTTTCTCAATAACTATGGGGCTAAATTCTATATTACAGTCCTGGCATATTTACATGTTACACAAGACCAAAAATAACTTACAGGGAAATTTATTTATTTCATCTCATAACTCCAGATAACATGCCATCATACCTCAGGAACCTAGGAGTAAAATCTGAAGCAGAGACCATGTAAGAATGCTTTTTCTGTCTGATTCCCTGTGCATTTCTCATCTTGTTTTAATACATAAGTAAAGGCTTCCTGTCCAGGGATATCACCACCCACAGTGGTCTGGGCCCTCTAACACCAATTGTGAATTAAGAATATGCCAAATAAACATGCCCACAGGCTTATTTGATACAAGACATTCCACAAGTGAGGTTCTGTCTTCTGAGATAATTCTAGTTTGTATCAAGTTGGCAAAAATCCCTGCCCTTAATAAACAGTCCTTGTATTTTAAGAGTTAATATTAAAATAGTTTTCATATATCCAGAACACTTAATTCCCTCAGTGATTAAAGAGATCACAGTATGTGTTCCTGGCTTTCCTTTGTAAAATCTTGTGTGTTAAGGACCTGTCATGCCTCCATGTAAAGCCAAGTCAACAAATTAATGAAATCACAATAAAGAACCTAATAACTTAAGAAACTGAATCTCCTAACTGCAAAGCATTGAAGGTCAGATGTGGAAGAATATGACTGTCATTCAGGAATCCCCAATACACATAATGAGCACCTTAATGGCCAATGTTTCTTGGAGTAGATTCTGAGTCAGAAGAACTTAGAGTGATGGTAAGGAGCCGTGCTGTAGCTCACTTAATTGTCTGTGTTCCTACCCTATATTTTTTTGAAAGAAGAATTATAAACATCCCTACTCACTCCTTGAACAAACCGTAAGCAAAACGGATTCACAGGGAAACATCTGAGTATCAAAAGGAAAAGAGTCTATGTTCTATTCCCATGAGAGCTAAGTAATTATTGTTATAGTTTACCATTTTCACAGTTAATTTAATCTCTGCCTATATAGAACAGACATGTACTATATTTTTACCTGTGATTTTCCTTCCCATAACAAATTTCCATTGATCTTCATAGGAAATATCCCTCTAAAATTCAACTGTCAGAGCCTGTTTTCAAAGAAAGAGAAGTTTGGATATTGTCAAACAGTACCTGACCCATCCCTACTTACTAACTTCTCTTATTCAAACATTAGAGATCCCAAAAATTTTAGCAGAAAATCTCTAGAAACAATAAATAATTTCAGCAATGTGGCAGAATACTGAACCAACTTGGAGAAATCAATGGATTTTTATTGACCAACAAGAAACATATAGAGAAAGAGATCATGACATTCTCCTATTCATAATAGCTGGAAAGGAAATAAAACATCAAGGAATAAAACTAACCAAAGAAGTGAAGGACTTCTACAATTAAAACGTTAAATCTCTGAAGAAGGAGTTGGGGAAATTGGAAAGACACCCCATGTTCCTGTATTAGTAGAATTAATATTGAGAAAGGAGTTTTAATAAAAGATATTTACAGATTCAATGCAATATCAAACGAAACCTCTGTATCATTCTTAAGAGAAATAGAAACAAACAAAAAACAAAGAAACAACCATATAATTCGTATTAACTACAAAATACCCTGGAGGAACAAAACAATTCTCCTCCAAAGAACAATGTTAGAGGAAGTACAATTCCATTTCTGAAGAATAATAAATAAATGAATAATAAAATAGAGATATAAATAGAAGAAAAAAAACAGTGTGGTACTCTTTGATGGCTATTTTTGGATATCAATTTGATTACATCTATAATGAACTAGTATCCAGAAATGGAAGGTACAAGATTTTTTTTTTTGCTTTCTTTAAAGTGGATGAATCCATTTCTAGTCTAGAATTTGAGATAGGAATTCATAAATCATTGATCCAGATCTTGATTCCAGAAGACACAGACCTTTAATCTGGCCCAGAGCTTCTGCTAGAACTCTATACAAGGATGTAGAAGAAGGAAACTTTTGCTCTTTGCCAGATTGCCCTGGACTTCCTAGCTCTCGCTTGCTCCCTGTCCTTCTGGCATGTCTTTGATTTACCTTTGTGCTCGTCCATTCCACAGATTTTTTTTTTTTTCAGACATTATCTACCAGTTAGATATTGTCCTTGAAATTATTTCCATTTCTTAAATTTATAATTTGTTATTATTTTTTAAAAAAAAATATAATCCTTTGATTACATACCAACTCATAAATGCACTGAAAATAGAATAGGTATATAGATATAGGGGTATATATTTGATAGGTACATAAAATAGTAGGTGGATTATCGACATAGGAAATAGCCAGACAAGCAAGAGAGAGTGATGGGCACATAAGCACTGATAGTTTGAGGACAGTTCAGAAAGGAGGCCAAGAGAAACATGAAGAAGTAAAGAAAAAACTCAGGGTATTAAATGTGGGAATTACAAAGTTTGCTTCAGGGAGAAACATTCTACTTTCCATGTGTTTCTTTTTAGTAGTATCCCAAGAAAAAGAACTTATTTCCATGGATAGGGTCATAGGTGAAAAGTCTGTATAATCAATCCTCTTTGGAAAGAACTGGAAACATGTCATTTCCTCTTCTGCCATTTACATTCTTTGTGACTTTTGTCAGCTATCCTAATCTCACCTCAGATCTGTCACTTATAAAAGAGATAGAAAAATCACACAGATACCATGACAGGTGTTTTCACAAGCACTTGCACACATATGCATATCTATAGATACTTCTACAATTTAAATATACATCAATATTTATATTATCCATTGTATAATATTAATTAATATATATCATATTTATATATGTATACAGATATACAGGCACATGCACACATTCACACAGATGGGACATAACATCAAATGTGTTATGTAAATGGAGTCAAAATTACAGACAATTATTAGCAAATGAACAGGACCTACTCATTAAAACCAGGTTTTTAGTTTTTTATCTCTGAAATGTTCTTGTCTGTTGTCAAGTATTATGATAACCATACACAAGAATACATACACAGCAGAGATAATGCAAGTATAATGTTCATGAAAAATATCAATTGTTGAACATAATTATCATCATTATATACTTCAAATACTATAGTTAGAGAAAGTTATGAAACTGCCACCTACTCGGCTATAGAAGAAAAGCTGAGAGAATTTATGGAGAAAAAAATGGATGATAAGGGAGAGACACATTGAAAGCTGGCATTAATGAAGAATAATAAAAAAATTATGAATTGTGTAATTCTCCAGCAAGGAGATGAGTCTTTGTGAAAAATGATTTGTGGGAAATAGTGACACAAGCAATGAGGACAGGATCCTATCTAAAGATCACATGGTGAGGATGCTGATTATTAATTCTATTGGATATACCAAGGGGCATATCTGCTGTAATTCAAAATCCAGGATGCAAGAAATTTGATATGAGCATTAGATGAGAAGATAAATTGAATTTATTATTGAGTCAGTGTCAGAAGTAAAAAGGACCAATACTATTCAGACAATTTTCCAAGGATTCCTCTGCACAGGTCCAGGCTAAAGACCCTGCTCACTCACTGGAGGATGGAGCAGTGCCTATGGGCACTTTTCATTTAAGAACTGTGATGAGTTATAGCTGCACAGAGGACATCTAAAGATCAGCTACTGATGAAGTTCAGGAAATCATTTAAGTAGAACGTACAGGTAGGTAAAAGGTTTTTAGGCCTTGAGAATAAGTATCATTTGTAAAGGGGACTCTGGATAGCTTCTGGGGACAAAAAGGACACATTTATCCAAACTGCAGAACAATAGAGAAGCAAGAGCAAACTGAATACAGCTAAAAGAGTTTTGTACTTTGGTGGTGGAAAATAAAACAACTACAGATTGGATTGTAGGATCTGCTTTGCTGAGTGCAAGAGCAAATTCCCAGGATGCAGCTAACTGAACCCCTACAGAGCACTGAGTTGTGCCATTGTCTCTCCCTGGAAATAACTGCAAATAACTTGAACAAGGATCATAGTTCCTAGATGTTGGACCCCAGAGTTTGATATTATCTGGCTACTAAAACTAACCTTTGAGAATTTCAGAAACTAAGAATGATGGCCACTAAGATGAAGTTCAGGTGGAAAGGGAAAGGGAAAGAGAATCAAATCAGTTGGAGACAAAAGACATGAACTTGAAATGAAACAATAGTTGAAAGAAATTCCTCTACTGTTCCACCATGAGGTAGTTCACTGAATTAATGAGTAAGCAAATAAGAAACACTCTCATGAATATAAAGGATTAGAAGAAACAAAGGTATTGGATAAAACTGATTGGAAATTTTTGAGCAAAATTCCTCAAAGAAGGGTGGAGAAATCGGCAGGTGGAAAATATGATGGCAAGGGACAGGATTGCAAAGCTTTTGGTGGCAGACAGGAATGGATTCTGTCACATAATGCAGTGATATCATTTGTAAAATCATTATGTGATTATTCAATTTTTTATTAGACAGACTCTTGAAAGCAAAGAAGGGACATTCAAGGGAGTGGCATCTAAACCAGAAACGAGCCAGTGGACAACTGTAGTAAAATGCTGTTACATGGCATAGAAGATAATATTCAGTGATAATGTTTTTTTTTTTTTGAGTTCAGACATAATTATCTGATGTACATAAAAGTCTGGAATAGGTATCTATATGTACATATGAAAGAGGAAGGTTAAGGCTGTCAGTGATGTAGCCACATTGTCAGACTTGACTTTTGTGGTATCCATGATGAGGTGTGTGACTCTAGATAACCTGTCTAGGCACTTTATTCATTGCTTTCTTCATTGAAACATTTGGAAAATGTACTATAATGTCATATACATTTGGGGGATAATGTATGTTCCATGCAAGGAACACATGATTCTTACCACTTATCAAACTGTGTAAAAATATCATTAACTTCAACAGACACTGGCTTGGGTGCCACAGGTCTGGTATGGAACTATCTTTCCCTAATTTGTCCTGATAGTCTAGGAGGGGACAGTCTTTCTACGATTGAGCAGGTGTTGAGTACCAACATTTCTCTACACTGTAGCTTGAAAATGAGGACAAGAGTGATGGATGAATTCATCTCATCACTTTCTCTTCTGACTAAGAAAGACAGTCATTTCTTAAAACTTCACAAAAATTTTTTGCGTGCATTTCTTTGTATATACATGGATATTACAGATTACACAAGGATTCATGGGAGACTGTACTAATACTATTTGGCATATTTACTAAGGGGTTTTAAATAGTCTCTAATCATTATAGAAGAAAAAAGGGGATAAATTTTGAATTATCAGAAATTATGTCTGCAGAATTTTGACAAGTATGGCTCCTTATTATAACTGCTCTTGAATTTTTGGAATCTGACACTTTGGAAGAACTTTTGAAACATTGGAGATTGAGCTGAGAACTACATGTGATCTAGAACAGCACTTTGCCACTGAACACGCTGAGCAACAAGTCAAGATGTGTAAGTAAATTTATTTTTAATCTGAAGAAGATTGCAAATGTCATAAAGAGATTTTTATTGACAAGTCTGTATTTCAGGTGGTAGATTGATAATGGAAATACAGATCAATCAAGAATAAAAGAAAAATAGAAAACTGGGAGCAGTTTGTAGACAGAAGATATAAAAATTCAGAGAAAGCAGAGCCACAATATGAGAGTAACTTAGATAAGGCAGTCAGAACAGAACAAGCACAGACAGACTCAGGGCAGTGAAGTCCTGGTTTAAAATGTTCATACAGAAAGAAAAAATGGATTCATATTTTATTTTATTTTATTCATTTTTATTAGATATTTTCTACATTTACATTTCAAATGATATCCTGAAAGTAACCTATACCCTCCCCCCGCTCTGCTCCCCTACCCACCCACTCCCACTTTTTGGCCCTGGTGTTCCCCTGTGCTGGGTCATATAAAGTTTGCAAGACCAAGGGGCTTCTCTTCCCAATGATGACTGACTAGGCCATCTTCTGCTATGTATGAAGCTAGAGACACTCTGGGGGTACTGGTTAGTTGATATTGTTGTTTCACATATAGGGTTGCAGACCCCTTCAGCTCCTTGGGTACTTTCTCGAGTTCCTCCACTGGGGGCCCTATGTTCCATCCAATAGATGACTGTGAGCATACACTTCTGTATTTGCCAGACACTAGCCTAGCCTCACAAGAGACAGCTATATTGGGGTTTTTTTTTTTTTTTTCAGCAAAATCTTGCTGGCATATACAATAGTGTCTGCATTTGGTGGCTGATTATGGGATGAATCCCCAGGTGGGGTAGTCTCTAATGGTCCATCCTTTCATCTTAGCTCCAAGCTTAGTCTCTATAACTCCTACCATGGGTATTTTGTTCCCAGTTCTAAGAAGGAACACAGTATCCATATGTTGGTCTTCCTTCTTCTTGATTTTCTTGTGTTTTGCAAATTGTATCTTGGGCTAATATCCACTTATCAGTGAGTGCATATCAACTGATTTCTTTTGTGATTGGGTTATCTCACTCAGGATGATATCCTCCAGAT
>NC_034604.1:22685361-22695487 GCF_900095145.1 Mus pahari | reverse complement strand
TTTCTTCTATAATTTTGTTGAAGATATTTACTGGCCCTTTAAGTTGAAAATCTTCATTCTCATCTACTCCTATTATCCATAGGTTTGGTCTTCTCATTGTGTCCTGGATTTCCTGGATGTTTTGAGTTAGCATCTTTTTGCATTTTGCATTTTCTTTGATTGTTGTGTCCATGTTCTCTATGGAATCTTTTGCACCTGAGATTCTCTCTTCTATGTCTTGTATTCTGTTTCTGATGCTCACATCTATGGTTCCTGATTTCTTTCCTAAGGTTCTATCTCCAGAGTTGTTTCCCTTTGGGTTTTCTTCATTGTTTCAATTTCCATTTTTAGATTTGGATGGTTTTGTTCAGTTCTATCACCTGTTTGGTTTTGTTTTCCTGTAGTATTTTAAGGGATTTTTGTGTTTCCTCTTTAAGGTCTTCTACCTTTTTAGCAGTGTTTTCCTGTAATTCTTTGCGGGATTTTTGTGTTTCCTATTTAAGGACTTCTACCTGTTTAGCAGTGTTTTCCTATAATTCTTTAAGGGCTTCTACCTGTTTAGTAGTGTTCTCCTGTATTTCTATAAGTCAGTTATTAATGCCTTTCTTAAACTTGTTTACCACTATCATGAGATATGATTTTAAATCCAACTCTTGCTTTTCAGGTGTGTTGAGGTATCCAGGACTTGCTGTGGTGGGCATACTGGATTCTAATGATGCCCGGTGTTCTTGGTTTCTGTCAGTAAGATTCTTACGTTTGCCTCTCACCATCTGATAATCTCTGGTATTAATGTTCTAGCTGTCTCTGGCTGGAGCTTGATCCTCCTGTAATTCTGTTAGCCTCTGTCTGTACTCCTGGGAGTCCAACTCTCACCTGAGTACCAGTGGTCAGCACACTCTCTGCAGGCAAGTTCTCTTCTTGCAAGGCAGGTGTCCAGAAGCCTGGATTTCTGATCCACCTCCTGAGGCCTGGGGTCAGAGCTCTCCCTGTAGGCCAACTCTCCTCTGGCAAGGAAGGTGTCCAGGGGTCTGGGTCTCAGCTCCACCTCCTGGCAGAGGATGAAGGCCTGAAGGGACCCTGTCCAAGAAGCTCTGTTGCTTCTGTTGCCCATGTGCTTTCAAGTGATCACAAGGTACTGGGTGTGTTAGGGGTCCTGCGGAGTGGAGGGTCTTCTGGGACCCTAGACTTGGGAACCCTTGGCCGGGTTCACGTGGAAGATGGTGGGGCTGGCCTCAACCAGAACCGGATTCATATTTTAAAATTCACCTGAAAAAATATATTTTTCAAAGACTCACTGAAATTCTAGATCATTCGAATTTCTTTTAAGAAATATGAAATTATTTTGAACAATTTTTACAGTCATTCCTGGGGAAAATCAAATGTTCAGGGCATTTAAGAAATAGTTTTAACAATTATCATTCTGGTAAAAAAAAATTTGTATACTTCAGAGTGTAGAGATCAGCAATAGAAATACCATTAAAATCAGGTGACTTAGTTTGTTCAGTATTAGATGAAAGAGGTAGAAATTTCACATAAGGCAGAGAAGAAACATGAGCAGGATATATTTGCTGATCTGAAGAGAACTGGTTTTCATTTAGTCTGGTAACTTTTCATTAGTGCTTTGCCAATGCATAGTGGGGCAGCTGAGCTCATGTTACAGATTCCAGGTGTTGATACAAATGAAATACCATAAAATACCATGGGTATTTCACCATTTCATGTGTTGTCTGTAAACACTGTCATTAAAAATATGCTTTACTCATTTAAGTGAAGAACATCAAAAGTATTTAAGGAAGAACACAATGCCCACATTGAGGATCAGCAACAAGTTGACATGACATACATATATGCTTGCACAGAGAAGGCATTGCAGACTGCCTCTCACTCAAAGCACCTCTGGCATTTTAACCAATGCCCAGTGTGTTATTGGACACCGGATGGTGTTCTTTGTCTTCATACACTAGATCTCTGTACTTCATTCTTCCTGTTCCAGCAACAAATTATCTCCACATTCTTGAATGTCAGTTAGGAGACAAAACTGAAAGCATTTCAGAGTCAACAATCTATAGGAAATCTAACCAGAGAATAAAAAAACAAATTGTTTAAAAGGATAGGAGAAATAAATAGAACAGTGTAAGAGATGAATTAGTTAGAAAGAAGTCAAAGATAAAGAGTACACTGAAGATGCTAAGAATAAAGAAAGAAGGGAAGTAAAACATGATTTAAATGTACTACCATTTCATCCAGTCAAAATAAAAATTATGATGAAAATAATATGTATGCTAAATGAGAATGTAGGGGGTGTATTTTTCTTATTTTTTTTCCTTTTTAATTTATTTTTTACATTCCATATCCCATTTCCTGACCCTCCCATCCACCCTCTGGCTGATTCACATCCCACACCTCCTTCCCACCCTACCCTGTCTACACATGGATTTCCCCAACACCCACCCCACCTGACCTCTAAACTCCCTGGGACCTCCAGTCTCTTGAGGGTTAGGTGCACCATCTCTGAATGAACACAGACCCGAAAGTCCCCTACTGTATGTGTGCTGGTGTATGCTGTCTGTTTAGTGGTCCGGTGTTTGAGAGATCTCAGAGGTCAAGATTAATTGAGACTGCTGATCCTCCTACAGGGTAGCCCTTCTCCTCAGCTTCTTTCAGCCTTCCCTAATTCAACAACAGGGGTCAGATCCTTCTGTCCATTGGTTGGGAACAAATATCTGCATCTGACTCTTTCAACTGCTTGTTGGGTCTTTCATAGGGCAGTCGTGATAGATCCCTTTTTGTCAGCACTCCATTGCCTCAGTAATAGTGTCAGGCCTTAAGACAACTTTTAACAATTAAAAATGTATCATGTATAATAAAGAATTAAAAGATCAGGTACCAATGCTACATGAAATATCACTATGTGTGGTCATTAGAAAATTTTGTTTCCATGCTATATATACTATTTCTCCTGCCATTCCTTTTTTAAAACAGGTCATATTAAATGTGCTATCAGGATTCTTGGGGTGAATTTGGAAAACATTTTATATATTCTGCTATGCTGTTGTCTAAGGGTTTTACTGCCATGACCAAGGCAGCTCCAATAAGGTGTCTATTGTGTTTAGGAGGAGGGTTTCTTTGGCCACTCCAAAAGTGGCATACTTCCTCTGCCAAGGCCACAGCTATTCCAATGAAACAATACCTCCTACTAGTGCCACTCCCTGGCCCATACATATTCAAATTGCCACAACTGTCAAAAGGAAAAAGTATAATGATAATTTGAATTTGAACTTGAAGTGGAATTTGAAATGGTAACATCATACCTGACAAAAAGAAAAAATTTCCGTATAGTTAACCAAGGGGCTGAGAATAGCAAGAATGATTATATAAAGCAAAATCCCTACATGCAACATGCTAAATAATTGACAGATTGACAGCTAGACACACAAAAGTCCAACATAAGGTAAGAAAGAATATACTATATATTTAAGATGATTTCTTATTTTTTCTTTGAACATATCTTTCTTTTCACAAGGATATCTTATATCAAAACACAAATATTTTATAAAATACAAAGTGAACATATTTCAATGATGAGGAAGACCTTATATCTTTTTTACCTTTAATTAAGAAGAAAAAAATGATGCCATGTTTGAAACTTGTTTTATGTGCAACCATTGAGGCATACCAAGAGTGGGACTCTGAAGAGGGAGTCAGAGAGGTAGATTGCTAATGCAAGAGTAGAGTTGAATAGGTGAGCTGAAGTGATAACTTTGACAGGATTGGGTTGCAAGATATTGATATGCAATGCCAGTGGAAGTTCTGTTGGTTTAATTTGATAAGAAAAGAACTGTAAATATGAATCATATGTAAATATACTTTATGACTAAAATAAATAGCATCAAATAGGAGAAACAATGTGACAGAATGCTTAGTAAGTAAAACAAAACTCAGAAAAGAGTTGGACTATGCAGAAACCTGAATGCTTTTTAAAGTACCGAGACTTGCCTGAAACCTCACACCTGTAAACCATGTGTAACATACACAAATTCCTTGTAATATAGCCAAGGCAAGTACAAAAAAAAAAGAGATGTTCAAAGGATACCACTTCACAAAACACCCTAATTGGCCTAAATTACATGATCCTGAGGAAATATATATTGGTAATTATATTTAATACATTGATTGGTGTGGAAAGACTTATCCACTGTGGGTGGCATAATTCCCTAGGCAGGATGACCTAGCTTTTACTCATGGAAAAAGTGAAGTGAGCATGCATGCATTAGTTCATTGCTGACTGCTCTTTAGTGTGAATGTGATGTGACTAGCTGCTTCAAGTTCCTGCTGCCTTGACTTCCATTTAATGATAGATAAAATGAAGTGGTGGTCAAATAAACCTTTTCCATTATGTTGATTTTGTCTGGCTAATTTATTAATTTATTAAGAGAAACAAACAAACAAACAAACAAGCAAAGTACCCTAAAGACCTTCATGGTGATACACTCAGGATTCTCTGCAAAACAAACAGGATGAATTCTGAAGTTCACAAGTTGGCTTCCCAGTGTGTGATCTTGTATTCTGTTTATGCCAATATGTTTTCAACCTCAAAATAAGATGGTCAGACATTTCCTAGGAGTCAAAAGTATAATACTCTAAGTAATCAGAGGGAATTATAGCATCCTATAGCATCATTGGAAATGTCGAGTGCTGAAGTGAGCATAGCATGGGACCAAAGCAAACTCAGTGAGAAGAAAGCGGTGGGTAGAAACCTGCTTAATGGAATTCAAAGCTCTGAGCTGAGCCACATGGGCAACAAGTGTACATTTGGAATAGGCTAGAAATAATTAATAAGAAGCTGACTACATTCTCATCAAGTCAACAAAATCACTGGAAAGAAACTACAGCAAAAGGGTTTGCTGAACTGCTCTCTCATTCATTTCCTCTTACAACAAAATGAAAGATTTCCATTTTTTTTTCCCACTTAGACCATTTACATTCTGCTGAATTCAGGTAGTGTCTTGGAATATACCTTGCATGAGTTTTATGTCTTCTTGTATATCTCTCTGAGAATGTCTTTGTGGTGCTGGCTCCTTGCTGGCAGGTCAAGGAAAGAGGAGAGTGGTCCGGGTCCATTTTTGGGCAGAGGGGCATGGTGAGTATTGGTGGCCCAAAAGAAACACGCTGAGCCAGGAGTCTTGCAGGAACTCAACTTTATGGCATCAGCTTCTTGCTTATATAAGTTTGGAAGATAGGGAGGGAAGTGTTTGGTTGAGTGAGATGATGTAGGAGATGGGGAAGGGTGACAGGGCCAATGGCAAAGCTCTACACCAGCAATGGTGGGACAGAGGAAGGGCCAAACGGGTCTTGCTGAGTCACCCTGATACGGAAGTGACTTAGGCTCTCCCACAAGGCTGCAGAAACACTAGCCAGGTTCCAGTTTGTCCTCAAAGTCCAAACCAGGTCCAAAATGGGGACCAACACTCATGTAACATTTTTCTCAACTATTTTGTAATCTCTTCAGTCTGGGGTCTCTACCTTGCCTGGCAATAGTTTAGCCAATAAGCATAAAGCTGCTTATAGCATTTGTTACATTTTGCTTTTGTACTTCCTACACAGTTGAAAGATGTTTGAGGATAATACATTGTTTTTTATAGCACAATGCTCTGATTACTTAATAAAGGATTGAGTTAACCAACATATCCATTATGTAAAAATCTAATAAATCATAACAAATTAGTCTTCAGATTATATACACACAGTGACCTGTAAAATTTAATTTCAAAATATTGATCTTTGCAAATATTTTCTTATATATTTTAGTTTTAACCATTGTATAAGATTTTACTGCCCTATCATGAGAAAAATGAAAGGAAGCTAGGACAATAATGTGGTGATTCTAATAATTTCTTTTGTTTTTTACATAAAAAAATTAGCAGGGAATTTTTAATAACAGAGAATCTAAGTACAATGTGAATCTATCTTTTGTGTTTAGGACGTATCTTACTATCTTAGAATAAGTATGTGTGTGTGTGTGTGTGTGTGTGTAGGTCACATATATGCATATTTATTTGTATGTGATATAATGGAACACACATACACACACACACACACACACACACACACACACACACACCAATGTCTGTCTGCCTTTGTAGCCTTGTGTTAGAAAATGATGGAGTTTCCAGCAAATGATGGAGTTGTCCACAGGATTTGTCTATAGATAATGTTATTCATCATTTGCATATGGGTTCAGAGATTTTGAAATAAGGAGTAAAATCTTCCAGAACATAGGGCTAAATTTAAATGTACCATTGTTGATGGAAATTTAGGCAACCTAATGACTCATCCAGACACAGTTCTGTCTGTCTGTCCTCTTGCTTGCTTGCCTGTCTTTCTGTCTGTATTGCTACTTGATGAATTTCTGAAGCAGTATTTTGAAATAATTAGTATAAAACCATCTTAAGTTCACACTTTGAAATTCCAGTTTTTCCAAGATAGAATTCCAACACAGAAAGCAAGGGCACTCCTTGCTTTATGAATCAATTAGTAAAGCCTTAAAGGCAAGCGCACTATCCGTTTGCCCATCTCTTCACTGTTTTGTAACTTATTACTAGTACTCCTCATAATGGTGCTACACATAATTCCAAGCACAACCCAAACCACAGAATTCTTTCTGTTAGTTCTTTCTGAGAAATCTAAGCAGATTTCTTGGGTCTGGTGCAGGAGCTTAAAATCTTCTCAAAACATCTCCTTCGTCTTAATGAAGACTCTAAATGCTGTGGCCCCAAACTTCCATGGGATGAAATTTCTAAGGCATTGTTCTGTAGTTTTAGGAAGGGACATATACTATTCTGCACCTAACTAAAATTGTATTTGTTGAATATAATTTGGTCATTACAGAGCATCTCAGCTGTCTGTAATACCCTGAGTAATCACACCATTGCTCAGTATGCTAAATTATTTTAAACCTTAAATACATAGCTTCTCCACTTTCTTCAGGTTTCTTCAGGAGCCGTCTCCATGAAAACCACTCCTAATTTAAAGAAAACTAAGGCATTCCTCACCACTGACAAGGAAAATGGCTCTTTCTGGCCAAATCATAGAAATGAGCCTCCTTAAGTACCTTGCACCTTTAAAAGCTGACATTATTGCCGCGAAGCCTGAATGGTACCTTGTCAGCATGGAATAACCAGACTGGGCCAAGTTGTCATTTCTGACAGGTCAGTGTAATGAGCAAAAGAATGCTGAGTTTGTCTAAAAGTTTTCCCTCGCATCAGCAGGGTAGAGCTGTTTGGGGCGATAACAGCTCCTTGTATGTGACTCATTAAATGTGTCATATTATCAAATGTGTGGTCCACACTATCTCAGCCACCACATTTATGCTTTGTCTCTTCCATGCACCCCCAAATATTTTTTTTTTTTTAACTTTGGATGGTGTCCAGATTGCAGAGCTTTGGGGATTTGGACAGTAACAGTATTATGGGCTCAGACGAATGTCCAATGTGATAGTTAATCTAAGACACATTAGGGATATATTTTAACATAACTTAATGTGGACTTCCCTCCAGGCATCTTCCTTCCTACTCTGTGGATTTCTAAGGTGACTGGTTTATCATTATAAAAACTTAGAATAGGAACTGGGTGGGACTGGCATGAGATGGTGCGTCTCAGACTGTGATACTAGATGAACAAAGGCCTCCATTGGCCATGTCAAGACTCCTACTCAGATCTACAATTAGAGCCAGAAGCACCTGTCTAGTGACTGTCCATCTCATGGATTCAGATTCCTTTGTCCACACAGAGAAAATCGTGAAGCTCTTCCTAGTGCTCCAGCCAGCTGTGTTACCGCTTACTGTTGTCATAAACCAAACAGCACAAAACATTTTTTCCCTGCTTCAGAAAAATTTAGTTAATGTTCCTGACTAATTAAATTCTTACTCTAGTCATGATTAATGTAACAAATAATTACAGCTTAGATCTAATATAGATACAAGTAATTGTTCTGCCCACAGAGAGTCGTGACTAACAATTAAACATAGCTTTTAAAGCCGAGGCGGAGGCTGTAAGGGGCAACCTTCCCCTGGCCTGCCTCTTGCTAGCATTGAGCTTCTGCTCCTTTCTTCATTTCTTTGAAGGTGGCAGGCAAGGGTTTCTGTTTGTATGTTTACATTATTCTATTTCTTGTGATGTCACTGATCCCTATGCCTCACGTTTATTGCTCTTCCACTGTACCACTTGATGGTATAGTAGCAGACAGAAATGAATGGGGACTTGCATGGACTGAATTTTCTCCAAGAATGAAAAGGCAAAATTACTCTTCCACGATACAAACAATATATAAAAGATACCAGGAAACAACCAAGAATGCAAAGTAACATACGTGGACCCTAGTCTGTCAGATGTTTACCTGCATACCCCATACCTATAGCAGGTGTTCTGTAGTCCTAAAGAAAGAACTGTGTTCAAGAGTACTAAAGAAAGAACCGATTCTGAGGTAGGGATGGAGTGGTACACTGGCCTCTAATAATAGCATTGGCAACCAGAGAGAACTGCTCACAAAGCCTCTTGGGGATTCTCACTGCACAGAGGGAAAACGCTTCTACTTTTATTAAATACCTGATGAAATTGGAAATTGATAATGTTCATAAATTACTCATCTACATTCCCAAGTAAGACTTAAGCTGAATGGTCTATTGAAAAATTTGTTTCTACATTTAATACATGAAATTATGTCTTTATTAACTATTTCTGTCCTTTACAATACTAAAAATTTGATGTTTTCAGTGTATTATTAATCACGTTATCTATATAAGCTAAAAGTCCAATAATAAAAAACAACCAGAGGATTAAATGTCTGCTTATTTATTCTAGAGTTTATATATTTTTGTGGCATAAATATTTTGTTTCTGCTGCAAATATTTTAAAAATACCCAGAGCTTTTTCTTTGTTATATCATAATCTAGTACATAACAGAGTATGATTTTGCTATCTCAGTTTCACACAAAGATTTAAAACCCAAATCCAAAATTGCCTTTGCATATCTCACATTATGATAGTAAATACACTCACATCTATGTGATAATTTGTTTTACTGAATGTCTTATATGAAACTAGTTTGGGGACTGGTAATCATATTCAATCTTTTCAATTTTTTCTGCTTCACTCGAAAAAGTACATGTAATCCTATAGTGTTATTCAAAACAAATTCCATATCACCTATGTGAGGGAGGTACTTCTCTGCAGTGTACACCGGACATCACAGATGTCTGTCCAGGTATATCCCCTATGTATGAACACACATAAATGATCCACCCTCCATGCACAAACACATGCACATGGCCACTGGCCACCTTTGCCCTGTCATCTTCACTCCAATAGGGAGAGAGCAGAGTATTCTGATCCAAGATGACCATGAATGAGAGATGGTGGGTAGGTAGATCATTTCTGCAGAGTGAATATATAGTCTAAGCTCAAATGAGCTTATTACAATTTTCAGCAATACTGTTCAGTGACCAATGCAGAATCAAGGAAATCTAATTTTTTAAAGCTCTAATACATAGAGGGTCACAGGATATGCTCAAACTTATCTCCGAATACCAAAGAGAAACTAGATTTGGAAGCAGAGCCAACACTCAATTTTACTAATTAAATATTTTACATATTATATTTAGAAATGAATGCATATTCATTTTAAAGATCTCCCAAATTCTTTAATCACCAATTAAATAATTTATTTGATTTTCATTTAACTCCATGCATCTGAGATGTCTTGAGCCAAAATTTATAGTGTGTTTCTATCTTTAAAAGACAGAACATCTGAGGATAGTACTTGAATAGGAGCAATAGCTCAGCCTAATATAAAGTAACTAAAATGTATCTGTCCTTTTCTAAATTTATCAAAGAAGATATAAATTCCTATTATAATCCCTAATGGGTTAGAAACAATTCTCTTGCCCAATCACTTGAACCTGTTTCTATTACAGCTTTACAGGAATATGTAGGGTTCAGGCCCTCTAGGTTAAAAAGAGAATATAAGAGAATCTATAAATGGACTGAACACTATAGACTTTTATTTTTCCATGTCAAACGTTTCATACAAATACACATTCACATACATATGCATAATGTATATATATATATATATATATATATATATATA
>NC_034604.1:22682179-22685146 GCF_900095145.1 Mus pahari | reverse complement strand
GTGTGTGTGTGTGTGTGTGTGCATAAGGGAGTATCTGTATATACACATGTACATATTTGCTGTCAACATATAAAATCTCTGAAATTCATTGCTCTCATCATTAGTCTTCTGCTCCTGCTTTTCCACAATTCAGGAAACAAGGAGGAAAAAAAAAAGACAAACTAATTTCCTATAACTTTGGAAAATACTGAAGAAATATTGTCATCTTTACTTCATTAGAAGTCAAAAAGGAAGTTTCTCAATTCACCAACCATACCAGTTATCACCTTCTTTCATGTTAGTTTTCTGGGATTTCATTCTTCTCTCCATTTATTTTATTTTTCACTCTATATTCACACAGATTCTGGATTCTGTGGATATGGATTGCCATATCCACAGAATCCAGGTACAGTCTTGATCTTCCAAACTGTATGTCAATCCCAATATAGTCATAATGAAAGATATCATATGACCTACAAACTCACAGTTTTATATCCATCAGGCCTTTGTTGGAAAGTGTTTCTTGACTCTCATGACTTCTGCCTCACAATCTACATGAAGCTGACCCTTCCCCCGAAGCCCTCTCTGAAGACATACAGTCCATCCCATATGTTGTATGAGGTTGGGTCTTTTTCACATCAGCACTATGAGGCTTACACTCCTTCTAGACATAGACATGCCATAAGGATGGCTGCTCCTCTTTATCAGTTAATTCCCAGGGGATAGGAACGTTTTGTCGTGGTGGTGGTGGTTCTTTTGTTTGTTTGTTTGTTTGTTTGTTTTCTATTTTATTACTAACTCAACCATTCACATTATTTACTATCTAATGAATAATGTACAATGAGAATTTATATAGGTTGAAAGAAAAAATAATTCTACAGTCAGCAAGTCCAGGTAATTCTTGACTTTCATGTACACATTTATTCAAGTAACTATCTAAGATAACAGTAAGTAAGTGAAAGTATGTCCCCAGAGCTCTCTAGACATCCAATCACTTCATAAGTAAAGGTGTGTAGATGATTGTAATAAAACATACAAAATGAATCTTGCACATTCTGGGAGAAAGTATAGACTGGAACAGAACCATAAAGAAGGCTTGGCCCATAAATTGTGATCTGTGGCTTTTTCAAGTTCATTTTCCAGAAGAACAAAATATAGGCTCTAACAAATACTCCCCATATCAGGCAATCGTACCCATTTTTAATCTTGATTTCTTTGTTTATAGTTTGATAAAAATCATGTCTCTCACACATACCTTTTGTGAGTAACAAGCTAATAACAATTATAGAGCAAGAAGCACAAAGGTCAGACAAAGAAACACAGAAATAAAGCAATAGATTCTGAATGTAGCAGGCAGTTGGTTGACTTTACTGAACTGCTGAGTTCTGGAGTGTAAGTATGGTAGTTTAGGTTGAGTCTAAATCCCTATGTAAGAAATACCTGATGACATTTAGAGAAAGAGAGGATATTCTATTCTTCTTTGATGGGACTAAAGCCATGGGGTGATATAAAGAGGCTGTGTTTTGACTTCTAACAAAAAGAGAGTCAATATAAATTTCATTAATTATCTCTGTGATAATAGGTTAGAAACATCTATAATTTGTAAATAAGGCTGCTAACCTACTTTTCTATTTGTTTCACACATCTTGGAGAAATTATCTCCCAACAGTTTGTCTTCTTTCTTTATTTGTAATGACAGTAAAATCCTTCATGCTAGACACACAGAAGTGTGTTTGGCTCCTTACTTTTCTCAGTTGTGTAATATTTGATATATGCATTTTTATTTTGTTTTCCTTAATTTTTCAAATCTAATAAGGAAAGAAATATAACAATAGATTACTGTCCTTCAGATTATATAGTTCATTCTATAACTATTTGTGACCATTACCACTGTCCAAAAGAAGAAACATAAAAAAACTTTCACTAGATATTGTGATATGATAAGTCATAGAAATAAAGAGATAAACTGATGACTGGGAACAATTTATGAAGCATGATTCTCTCTCTCTTTCTTTCTCTTTCTCCTCACTTAAGGGGTCAGACTCATCTTCAAAAACAGTACAAACTGCTTTTATATCATCTTACTTTATCTCCCAAAATAAATGTGTTAAAATAAAAGACAACATTCCTTTCTTTCTGTATAGGAAGCACTTCTATTCCATCACAGATTTATCAGCATAGACTAATCAAGTAGATAAGCAGCAATTAAGATATGGTTTGACTATTTATGGTAGGTACTGGTAGAGAATTCACTCATCAATGATAAAGTTTAAAAGGGCCCATTAAAAAAAAATGTATGAGTGATGATTTGAATAAGAATGATATACAAAGGCTCAGACATTGAATACTTTGTACATATTTGATGGAACTGCTTGGGAAGGATTAAGAGATTTGTTCTTTTTTCAGTATTTTTACTATGCCCCCTTTCCTCCCTTTTGGAATGATAATGTATTCTGTGCAGTGTACCTTTAAAGCACGTAACTTACTTTTTGCTTTTGATTGTGCAGAGGTTACAATTAAAGATGTCTTGAGTCTCAGAAGAGACTTAGTCATGTTGATATTGTTATGGATTGTGGGTTCTTTTGAAGGTAGACTGAGCATATTTTGCATTATAATATGGCAAAAAGCTTATGAGGGCCAGGGAGTAGAATGTGGTGATTTTAATGAAAATGGCTCCCATAGGTTCATGTGTCTAATTTGTTCCCTGTTAGTGAGACAAATATTTAGGAAGGAGGAATATCATTGGCCTTGTTGAAGGAGGTATGTCACTTAGGAGTGAACTTTGAAGATTCAAAGCCTCTCCACATTCCCAGTTATGTCTCTCTAACTCAAATTTGTAGATCAAAAATAAGCTCTCCACTATTGTCCAGTGCTGATCCTTCCTGCCTACCTACTGCTCTGCTCTGCTCTGCTCTGCTCTGCTCTGCTCTGCTCTGCTCTGCTCTGCTCTGCTCTGCTCTGCTCTGCTCTGCTCTGCTCTGCTCTGCT
>NC_034604.1:22670426-22682094 GCF_900095145.1 Mus pahari | reverse complement strand
CTCTGCTCTGCTCTGCTCTGCTCTGCTCTGCTCTGCTCTGCTTGTGATCTCAAGGTTCATGAAGCACTCACAGCCAGTCATTAAATGCTGTTTATTATGTTACCTTTGTTCATGGTACTTTGTCACAACCACAGAAAAGAAACCAAGACAATATTGAAATCTAAGTCAACTGAACTTAAGGACTACCCTATTATCTGAAACTGTATTTTAATATTAAAACGGTTGTTTTGGCCTTTCATAAGGTCAAAATTAAAAAAAAAAAATGTCAACAGCATGCCAACACTAAAACCTCCAATTTCATGTTGTACTCAGTTTGATATTTTGTGATCTGAGAAATGGTAATTTTATCTTATACCTAAGCAACATTTATCCTGATCATTATTGTAGTGATACAATTCATTTCTTATTTAAAAAAATAAAATAAAAATAAAAACAAAAAACAAAAAAACAAAACAAAAATGAAAACAGGAATTCGGGAACTGCCACTGAGTCTTGTTTTCTACTTAGCTTTAATGAGTGTAGATTGTGGCACTGTTCTTCTTTACACTATAGTTAATCCAACTAATGTCCACTTATAATTGAGTACACACTATGCTTGTCTTTCTGGGTCTGGGTTACCTCACTCAAGATGATTATTAATTTTTTTTTTTTAGTGCATCTATTTGCCTGAAAATTTTATGATGTCATCTTTAAATAGCTGATTAGTATTCCATTATGTAAATGCACTTTTACAGGGGAAGTAGGAACAGGCTGAGGAACAAGCAAGAACAGAGACCTAGAAGAGATGACTAGAACTGAGGAAAATTGTGGAAATCTTTTTTTAATGGAAACTCTTTGGAATCTACATAGGAATAGAAGTTATGGAGCCTGAACTGGCTATCTTCAGTAACCAGGCAAGGCTTCCATAGTGAAACTGGGACAACCACAAAATCTTCAACTTACAATTTTTCTTGCCTGGAAGATGAGCTGGAGTAAGTTGGCATAGAACTTGTGGGAGTGGCCAAAAAACAATGAGGAGTTCAATTTAAGACCCATGCCATAAAAGGGAGCCAACATTGCCTAGAAAACCAGGAGCCAGACATTGGATAGCCAGAGATGATGGATAGAACCAAACATGACGGACAGAAAAAGTCAATGATTTCTAAAGACATTCTGGTGTACTCACAGACTGGAGCCTATTGTAATCAGCAACACAGAGGCTTTATCTAGAAACTGAATCTAGCAGTTGCAGAGACCTACAGCCACACATTAGGCAGAGTTTGAAGAATACTTCCCAAGATGGAGAGGAAGGATTTTAGGAACCAGAGGATCAGGGATATCTATAGGTGTCAAGATTGTGGCCCACAAAATCAACTGAGCAGTGATCATAGAGCCTGAAGTGGCAATCAGGGAGACTGCATGTGTCTGAGCTAGGTCCTCTGCATATGCCTTTTGGTTGTATATCTTGGTCTTGTGGGACCCTAAAGGAGAGAGGGCTTGTCTCTGACTCTTTTTCCAGCCTTTAGTGCCCTTTTCCTTCTACTAAATTGTATTCTCCACCCTTCATGTGAGGGATGCCCCTAGTCTTATCATAACCTGCTTTGCCTTATTCAGTTGATATCCTGAGAGGTCTGTTCTTTACTGAAGAGAAAAATAGAAGGAGAAAATCTAAAGGAAAAGGGAGGAAACAGTAGGAACTCAGGGTGAGTAGAGGAATTGGGAGCTGTGGTCAGGATATAATATATAAAAGAAGAATGAATAAATGAACACATGAAAAAGTAAATAAATGAATAAATGAAGAGGTAAAAAAATAATTATAGAAAATGAACTAAGAATAAACAATTAGAAGAGGAGGCTTAAATGATTTCCATCCTCAATGTGTGAAAATGTAGTTATAATATGGCTTAGAAGTGTAGGTTTATATGAGAATTTATGTGTACAAGACCTCAGGTTTAATAGATTTGACATTCTAATATGACTTTTGTTTGTATTGTTTCAAGCTTTCACACATGGATATAATGTGTTATAATCAAATTTGTCTTCAACTCCTTATTTTTTATTTCCTTTTCTATCTCTCCCATCCCTAACAGATTGGTGTGCTATTAAGAAAAAACATACAGAATTCATTGTCTCAATGTGCATGGTTGGAATATCTTTTGCAGTAGACTCTCAATGATTCTTTTTTATTTTGTTTTTTTTTTTGCTTATTTTATTTATTTACATTTCAGATGCTAACCCCCTTCCCACTTCCCCTTACCCACCTCTGCTTCTATGAGGGTGTTCTACCAACTGCTGCCTCAGCACCCTAGCATTTTCCTATGATAGGTAATCAAGCCTCCAAGGGGCCAAGGGGCTCCCCTCCCACTGATGCCAGATAAGGCAATGCTCTGCTACATATCCAGCTGGAGCCATGGGTCCCCCATGTGTACTCTGTGGTTGGTGGTTTAGTCTCTGGGAGTTTTGGAAGAGTCTGGTTGGTTGATACTGTTGTTCTTCCTATAGGTTGCAAACCCCTTCATATCCTTTAGTCCTTGCCCTAACTCTTCCATTGTAGTCCCCTGCTCAGTCCAATGTTTGGCTGCCTGCATCTGCATCTCTATTCTCGAGGCCCTGGCAGAACCTCTGAGGGGACAGCTATACCAGGCTTCTATCAGCAAGCTCTTCTTGGCATCAATCAGCAATAGTGTCTGGGTTTGGTGTCTGCAGATGGGATGGATCCCTAGGTGAAGCAGTCTCGAAATGGCGTTTTCTTCAGACTTTACTGCATTCTTTGGCTTTGCATTTCTTTTTGACAGGAGGAATTCTGGATTATTATTTTTGAGGTGGGTGGTCCCATTCCTCACCTGGGGGCCACTACTATCCACTGGATATGGTATCTTTCTTGCCTTTGTTGGGTATTTCAGCTAATGTCATCTGCATTGGGTCTTGAGAACCTCTTGGGTCCCAGATATCTGGAACTTCCTACTGGCTACCCCAGTTCCCTCTCCCATACTGTTACATACCTCCTTTCAAATCCCTGACCCTCTGTACTTATCCCTCATCTCCTCCTGTATCTAAACAGGGCCCCTCTTTCCCCTCCACCCCCTCTCCCCTCCCCCTCCTCTCCCCTCCCCCTCCTCTCTCCCTCCCAGGTCCCTCTCTCCCTCTATTTCCCAAGATTATTTTCTTCCCCTGTCTGAGTAGGAATGTAGCATCCACATTTTGGTGTGGTCTTCCTTCTTTGGTTTCATATGGTCTGTGAGTCCAGTTATCAGTGAGTATATACCATGTGTGTTCTTTTGTGACTGGGTTACTTCATCTAGGATGATAATTTCAAGTTCCATCCTGCTAATTTCCTGAAGTTACTGATTTTAATAGCTAAGACATATTCTATTGTATAAACGTACCACATTTACTGCATCCATTCCTCTTTTGTGGGTCATCTGGTTGTTTCCAGGTTTTAATTATTATAAATAAGACTGCTACAAACATAGTAGAGCATGTGTCCTTGTTATATGTTGGAGCATCTTTTGGGTATATTCCCAGGAGTGGTATAGGTGGGTCCTTAGGTAGAACTATTTCCTATTTTCTGAGGAACTGCCAGATTGATCTCCATCGTGGTTGTTCTACTAGTTTGCAAGTTAAGCCTTTGACGGTATATGGCTTATTGCAGATCAAATTGAAGTTTTGTGGGCGTCAAAAGGAAAAGTGTTAGTCATGTTTGATTCAAATGTAAAGAAACAAAATTGGCAGATCACAGACTTTCTCCCAAGAGGGTTACATGTTTGATATGTCTTACAGAATAATTTGCCTATACAGGGGGTAATTGTCAAGGAACACAGTGGTAGTATACAGAGATAATGAACATACCTCAGATTCTAAGAAAGAAGTCCTAAATACCATAATGTGTACATAAAGACCCTGATAGAGCTGATTCATGTGAGGTTATGTCAGTGCCTGGCAAATAAAGAAGTATCTATAGGATGGAACACAGGGCCCCCAAGGAGGAGCTAGAGAAAGTACCCAAGGAGCTGAAGGGGTCTGCAACCCTATAGGTGGAACAACAATATGAACTAACCAGCATCCCCAGAGCTCGTGTCTCTAGCTGCATATGTAGCAGAAGATGGCCTAGTCAGCCATCATTGGGAAGAGAGGCCCCTTGGTCTTGCAAACTTTATATGCCCCAGTACAGGGGAAGGTCAGGGCCATGTAGTGGGAGTGGGTGGGTAGGGGAGCAGGGTGGGGGGAGGGTACAGGGAACTTTTGGGATAGTATTTGAAATGTAAATAAAGAAAATATCTAATAAAAAAAGGGGGGGGGTAATCCAGAGTAGAAACACAAACTGAACAGACTCACAAACCGCAGCAAGATCCATTCTCACAGAAAATGTTGGGGTTAGTCACAGATGCTTTTACATGTGTTTTTTCTATAGAGTGTCAAGAGGTAACACTTGGAATAGTGAAATTAAGTTCATGCAGATAATACAGTACAACAGTACAGGGCAGAAGGAGTTCCTGCCAGGCCAGTGTACTAAGAAACGCTGGAAAGTTTTTGTCTTGGATGGGGTGGAGATTGCACTTATTCCCAAGAAACTGTAGATAGATAATACATCTAGGAGAAAGAGACATGTGGGGAGCAGGTGTGCCATGCCCCGTGGTCCCTGTTTGTCAAGAGCCTGAACCTTTTCTTCTTTCTTCTTATCTTCTTCTCGTCCCCATATGGGCCACCAGATGCCACAGACCCCCAAACTCTGACCAGCAGAGACTGGGAGAAATGACACAAACCCCAAGGCAGGTTCCAAACAGATTTCTTCTTTATCTCCCTGAGCAGCTTTTCTCTCTCTCTCTCACACCTCCAACCAAACCCAACTGGACTCTTCAACTGCTTGCTCCCAGCTGAACTGTTTACAGCCTTTTCACACAGCATTCTCTCCCCTCCCTCCGGGGCACATCCTCTTGTTCTCTGTCTTCTGAGCTCCTTCACAACAACATTTTCCCCCCTGCCCGGGTACATCCTGTTCTCAGTCCTCTGACCTGATCCCTCCCCCATCTCCTGGATCCAGTCAGAGTTCAGTAACTCAGCCTGCAGTACAGTACAGGATCTTCTATACAGTACAGGATCTTCCGCACAGGCTCAGCAGGCTCGGGTTCTTGCAGCCTGGGAACACGGGGCTTACCTGCTCCCCACATAGAGTTCAGGCTCAGGCTCTTGACAAACAGCGACCACGGGGCTTGGCACACCCACTCCCCACATATCCCCACAGAGATAGAGACTTTTTTCACCAGTATAACCACTAGTAATTTCCTTACCATTTTCCTATGAGGAGGTCTTCACCAATCCTCTTACCAATGATCCTATTTGAAACCATTGATCAATCAGAAGGCAAGATAGTTAAATAGATGTGTGTATTAGCAAGAATGGGAAGGGCCAAGAGAGTGTGATGAGGGGTGTATACAATACAAATTCATTATAAATATCTAGAAAATATCTTAAAGTAATCCATTTTATATATAATAAATAATAGTGAATAATATTAGTATAATATAGAGAACTGGAATGGACATCATGCAGGGAAGGAAAGAACAAGAAAGGAAAAGGAAGGCAGAGAGAGAAGGGAGAGAAAGAGTAGGAGGAGAGAGAGAGAGAGAGAGAGAGAGAGAGAGAGAGAGAGAGAGAGAGAGAGAGAATAAAACAGATATTGGAAAGGTGCACTTGGCTCAGCAAGCTAATGTGAAAATAATCCACGCTTTGTCACCATTTGGATTGCCCTTCCAGGCAGAGGTTGTGTTCAATGAGACTCAAGTTGAAAGCATTTCTCTGGTCTCATTTAAAAGGTTATACATAATGAGATTTCTGCCATGGTGGGAAAGTTAAAAATTCTGGGTGAGTTGCCAAATCTTTTGATTGCAAAAAGTGCTTTTAATATACTACAGAGCATTTGTCTTTGCTCACAGCAAAATGCCAGAGCCCTACTTCCCTTTCAAGACCCGATATTCTCCACAGCACCATTTATCTTAAATTCCCAGGCAGAACTCTCTTTAAATCCACTGGAGGAGATGTGAGCAGGTGTGTAAGGCTAGAGCCTCAGGTCCAATGAGGGGCCATCTGCAGCCTTTCTGATCACTGGGAATTCTTGGACTCTCTGACAAGGACTGCATGATCTGAATTCATGTAGCCAACGTATATTTGATGAACATGGTTTATATGAGTCCACATACCTAAAAGTGGCGACACATGACAAAAATGCTGCAAATCACCTCTAAACCTTGAATATTCACCAATATCTGCATGAATATGAGCAAAACTAGTAAAGGAAGAAAACTGAAGACATAATTATTTTTTAAGACAGTAAGGATTGGTCAGTGCACTTAATTTGCCTATTTAAATATACAATTACAAATAATAATATAGAAGTTGTTTGGAGTATAATGCCAAATGTCATCTAATGATGGTAGGCATCCACAATGTCCATGAAGGGAAAGTGATAGTTGGAATGATTAAGAGCAGTTTAGGTCTCCTTAGTCCACATGGAATATAAACAAAGGCAAAGATCCATAAACCATAACAATCCAAAGTAGCTTGTTTACGCTTGGGAACTTCCAGAGGTGACTCTTCTCAATTCTGCAAATCTGACATTGCCTTGAGGCATATGCATGGTCTTTATAACCATAGTGGAGAGCCACAGGTGGGGTGCTTCTACTTATCATGCTCCTGCCTCGACCATGTCACTTACTCCATCTCCCAAGATATTAGTTTCTGTAGGATCTCTGTGAAACATTTGCTGTTCATCTGAAGAAGTGAAGCTACAAAACTAGCTGCATAGCATGACATTAAATCTTGTCAATTGCTTTCCCCTGATCACACAAGTTCTACTTTGAAATTACTTCTTTCATGGACTCTCAATTCAAACTGGTATTTCTCTGCCGAGTATTGATGATGGAATAGATTCTAACCTTTTTCTACTTCTATTCATTTTTTGCTACCTTTATTGATCTTGAAAACACGTAGAAAGACAACTGTGTATAGATCATGTGTATAGATTCATATGAAAAGATGGCTGAATATAGATCACCACAGTAAATACACAGAAAAGTAGTGTCACCTGAAGGTAGTCACAGGTTTTGTCTCACATATGAAGGCTGATATATTCTATTGTTTACATTTTATTTGGAGTCTTATTGAATGTAAATCCCTTTAGAAATGAGTCTTGATCCAGGGCAGAGTACATTCAGTTTGTCAAATGGAGTTACTTTTTCTAATTCATATAAACAAAAAAATGAATCTAAATCACAATATTGGACAACACATTCCCACACATGCTCGAGTTATGGCCATGTGCTTTGTTTCTAATTTTAACATCAATAAAACACTTGAACGCCTTTGATCCCAGTACTTGGGAGGCAGAGGCAGGCAGATTTCTGAGTTCTACAAAGTGAGTTCCAGGACAGCCAGGGCTACACAGAGAAAACCTGTCTCAAAAAAAACCAAAGTGGGGGAAACAAAAAAGAACACTTGAACATTACACAGTATTCCTGTTCCAACTTTGGCCAACACTGGTTATCTACAGAATTGTTTTAAAACCTCACTAATAGAACTGATAGTTTATTTTGGTTTTCATTAGAAATTTCCTGATTCACTCTATATTGAGGGTTCAATTATAAACCCGTTGGTCATCGTGTGATTAATCAGGTTTATTTGAGTCTTATCGTGTACATCTAAACATTTCTATTTATAAGTTGTTTCATATTTGTTATTTTTGCATATTTATCCATTATGTTTGGTATCACTTACAAATATTCACCATAACCTTTACATTGTATCTACATGGTATGCTTTTTTTTTAATTAATAGAATTTCTTTTTAGCTCAGTGTGATTCCTGTTCTCTGATTTTAGTTTTGTAGGCTTTGCAGATGAATATCATAGATCATTCTTCGTATAGTTTCTTCTGATAGCTTTACAGTTTCTAATCTTTTTGTTTAAGCCTTTTGTCTATTTTGAATTGATTTAGTACATAATGTGAGGAATTCTCTAATTCCATTCTTTAGTACAGATGTTCCAACTTTTCCCAGAACGTCTGTTGAAAAGACTTGCATATTGTTGGTGAGAAACTAAATTTTAGTATATTCACCACCACCCCCACCACCCAGGAAACAGACTAGAAATTCCTCAAAATGATCAAAATGCAATGATAATGTGATTCAGCAACCTAAGTAGGTCTATTTCAAAACAAAAGAATCAAGGCCTCAAAGTAAGTTTTTCCTTCCATAATGGCTGCAGAGTTATTCAAGGAATGATATCAATGTTTGTATCTATCAGTGCAGGAGTGATTAACAAAAACTAATACACTGCTTGCAAAGTAGAATGCACATAGGAAAACTCGACTTGTCTAAAGTACATATAAACATGGATGAATGTGAACAACATGAAATAAAATAGCAAAGGAAAAACAAGCAGTAAATGGCCCCAGTTGTGTACAGAAAATAAAATAGTTATAAATAGAAATTGAGAGTACAATAGTAGCTGTAGGACAGAGTTAGGAGCACATAGGAAAATTTTGGTCCAAACATGAAGGTTTTCAGATAGGCAGTAAGTTTCAAGTCATTAGTTTTACAGATTTATAGCTGCATTGATCATATATTATCTTCCCTATTAGTGAGATGAATATAGATTTAGGCCCTTTCAAACTAAGTAAGTAATGATTCTGTGAGTTAATCCTCATGTTAACTTCACTTAGCCACTACAAAATATGTGCATGACTTAAATCTTCACATTCCACATCATACATGCACAAAGGTATTATCTTTCAGTGAAAAGAAGATTAAAAAGCAGTAGTGAAATGAGTAAGAGAAATAAAAAGGGATAGAGAGAAAAAAGGCAAGAAGGGATGAAGGAAGATCCTTACATTTTAGGTTGACACATGCATAGTTTGAGAGTGGAAAGAACATTCCATTTCCATTTATAAAGACTTCTGGGTAGATCTTCACTCCAAAAAGCTTTGTGAATTATGCAGTGAGAGTTCTTTGTTGAAGTCTGCATAAGGCCTGAGTCCGGGGAGCATTGTGTGAAGTGGGCAAAAGTTCTCATGACAGATGTGAGCTGAAGATTTATAGAGAGAATTAAAATTTGCATCCTTACTGGCTGGTAATACTGTCCTAGGAGGTGTAGCTTGCATGTCTGGCATCTAGAGAACAAATGGCTTCAGCTTGTGCTGACCTTGACATCATTATGAATTATTTTAACAAGGCAAAACTTGGGAAAACATCTCTAATGTATGAGATTTGAGCAGGCTAAAGTCAGCAGCTAGAATAAAGGTGGTCTCTGTCTGTTTACTAGGTTCTGGACCCATGCCAGAGACTCAAAACTGGCATGAATATGTAGATTATTTTTCCACCAACCAAGTGTGTATCAGGGTTTGGAATTCTTTTCCATTAATACTTGCAATAACCTGTAAATTTTAAAAGGATGTGGAGCAGAAAGTTATTAAAATATTCACAGTGTTATAATTTATGGAAACATGAGAAGCAACTTGTGAAGGCAACCACATGTCATAAGATCATGACACAAGTAATTATACCAGGGGAAGTACTGCATTCACCAATTATCTCTCATTCTGGTTTGGCTGTTCGAGTACTAGATATGCTAGAATACAAGAACAAAAAGGAAAACTTATGTTGGTCCTGTGCTGTTCCTTCCTGAAAAGGAGAAATGGATCTGGAAGCCCTCAGGTTCCTTCTGGCTTAGAAAGTGTATAAGTTAATCAATGGAATTAGAAGGAAGACACAAAAATCTAGACAGACCTAAGGTAAAAAATCACAAGGGTAGGAAGGGCAATGCAACCTCGTGGCAGATTTTTTCTAGTGTTCACAAAGAATGTTTCTCTCTCTCTCTCTCTCTCTCTCTCTCTCTCTCTCTCTCTCTCATGAATAAGCATGTTTGTGCCCATGTGTGAAAAAGCATCATAAAGTTAGAAAATGCTTCATGTCCTCAGTTCCTACACTGGATCCCCTCACAATTACACTGTAAGTATAAGAAGAAATGAATGTTTTCCCCCAGAAGTTGTTTTGGGTTATGGTGTTTATCACAATAATCAAAGCCTAACATAGGTAGTCATCATGTGCTCAGGCCTATATTTAATTTCCATGGAAAGGAGGAAAGGAGAATGAGATTATTATGATGCCAATAAACCAGAGACTCGGTGCATACTCTACCTAGAAAAGGTCATAATACTAACTAAACAGCATAGAACAAGATTGAGAGTAGTTTAATAATTTAAAGATGTTTATTTCAGCTGTGGCATTCACTTCTATAATTCTAGATTTAGGAGGTAGGATGAAGATTTCAATATAGGATATATATAATCTATATTGAAAAAATATATATATATNTTGTGTATATGTATATGTGTGTGTGTGTGTATGGATAACATATATATGTGTGTGCATGTATATGTGTGTGATGTTTATGCTTATTCATATATCTATTATCCTATATATATAAACATGCATTCATACTTTACACATACATATGCATCATGTGCATATACATAAAAAACATAAAATGAAAATTAGTGAACAATTTAGTTTATTTCTCTGCACATTCAAAAATATTTATGTCAATATACTTGTCTAGAATGTCCAAATTCCTTTTTGTTCCTGTAGACAAGTCATTGATCTAAAGAGTAAAATGCACCTGAGGGGTGAAAATAAGTAACTCCTAACCAGAACCATTTTCTTGGGTAGATCTTTACATCTGTGAATACATGAAAAATTTGAACAACACATTTCACAAGTTATTACATTAATGTTTCACCAACAAGTTCCAATCATCAGTTTTGCCATCATCTCCGGATCAAATGAGGCCAGAGATGCAAAATGTAGGTTAGCTGGTATCTGAGAAAGATAGAAAATGCTTGAATTTTTAGATCCTTATACAGACACAGATGACTGTTTAAGCAAACTTACAAAAACTGATCAAAATATTAGGCCCATGAAGAAATAAAGGACAGAATCTAGGGCTCTGATGTTGATGTGAACTGTGAAGAAGAAATAAAACATTTTGCATTGCAAATGTCATGAACTGAATCTTTTCATAGAAAATTCCTTTATATCTCACTTCAAGTGTTTGATTCATCATTAGCTCATAATTTGTTCATTGAAAAGAAAAATGGTAACTCATTCCCATCAAGTGAGTTTAAGATAAAGGGGAAAGACAATAGAAAGTATAAAAACTATTGTAAGAAGGGGACACTACAAAAAAAAAAAAGTACAAGGAGAAATGAAAGGCAACTTTTAAAGTGAATATGAAATTTCAAACACCTAGTGTTAATCTGGACCACACATTGGATTAAAGAACAAAAAGAGCCACCCTGTGGAAACCACAGTATATTTCCAATCAACATGTGAATCCCTAGACTTTATGGTCATCTTCTTTCTGAGGATCCAAAGTTTTCCACCCAAGCATAGCTCTCTTGGAAATGGATTGGATGAAGCTACTGTGAGAAAGCTGACCATTCCCTTCTGATGAAGCAAAGGCTGAAAAAAGATGCTCCTCTGCTGATTTTTTGCTTCCCTGTGCCCTGAGAAAAATAACAATAACAATAACAACAAAAAACCATAAAGCTTTTATTTCTTTTTCTCTTCTCTTCTCTTCTCTTCTCTTCTCTTCTCTTCTCTTCTCTTCTCTTCTCTTCTCTTCTCTTCTCTTCTCTTC
>NC_034604.1:22640080-22667321 GCF_900095145.1 Mus pahari | reverse complement strand
ATATGGAGGATATCATCCTTAGTGAGGTAACCCAATCACAAAAGGAAATAACAAATTCTATTGTAAGATATATTTGCTGATTTGTGGTATTTAATATTACCAATGTCTTTACATTCATGACTGTTATACATGTACTTTTAAGTAAACTAATATATTTCTAACACTCATAAGGTTAGAATGATATATCAAAGTATATCCAATATTTGGGATTAATTGTACTTTATAACTGAGGAATCTTAGTATGATTGTGGCATGCAAAGGCATGTATGTAAAACTGGGAAAATAAAAATTCAAGTGAGATGGAAGTCCTACAGGAGCAGTGGGTAGCACATGAATGTTTATCTTTTCCATGTGACCCGAACACAGTCCCCACATTGATCTGTACATTCTACAGCCCTGAAATAAAGAAAAAAGATAATAAATAATATGAAGGGTGAAGAATCTAATATAAATGAATAACAAGTATAAGGGAACACCTTTAATTAGATATTGATTAAGTTATAGATCCATATTTGTAGCTTGCAGTGCTTTTATGTAGACTTATAGAAGCAGTGTGTTTGTAACTTGTCCCTTATGCACTTAGTTGAACGAGTGAATAAAAGAAAGATCTCACCATCAAGAATGGATTATGTTTAAATCCAAGGTGAAAAGTGTAAAGGATTACAAATGACAAGGAAAATAATAACAGACTCCTATTTCTTTGAAAAAGAGACAGTTCTACACGTACATATTGTATATAATGGTTTCTTAATCTGAAAGCCAAGTAGGGTTTGGCATGGCCATAGTGCTAAAATGCTTAAAGGTCCTGTCTGAAAACAACCCTTCCCTGGAACGGTGGAAACATGAAACAGTGAATACCCACCAAAATCTAAGACCAATGTAAGTGGCCAGAGACATCAATAACCAAGGATTCTTCTTTGAGTTACCAGAATGAAATGATATTCTGGGGTAAGGAAGTATAAACTAAGGAGAATCCTGATCTGAGATTCTTCGTATATGGAAAGTTTTCTTATCAATTAAATATTAAAGAGTTTCCTTCCCATCATTCTGTCTTCTCTTTATCTCCCTCCATCCCATTCTCTCCCTCTTTGCAAAACTAGCCTGTAATATGTAATGCAGATTGGCCTTCCACTAATGGAGATCCTCCTGCCTCAATCGTCTAAGTGCTTAGATGACAGTCATGAACCTTCAGTTTAGCCTCATCATTTCTATATTTTTTTCATTCTTTTCATCTTATTGAATACTCCCTAATCATAGTTTCTCCTCTCCCATCCCAGTGTTCCCCGGACATTCTTTCCCAGACAGATCTATTCCTTTTCTATCTCTCATAAGAAAGCAGTAGGTTTCTAAGAGATGACAACCAAACATGACAAAATAAACTAGAATAAGATGAAGCAAGAGCTAACATATCAAAGTTGGACACAACAAGACAACATGGGGAAAAATGATATATATACAATGGATATGGTATAGACCTGAGTAGGTCCTTTGCTTGCTACTTTAATGCCTGTGAGATGATAATGTCCCTTGCTCTGTTGATTCGGAGGGCTTTCTTCTCCTGGTGATCTTCTTTCCCTTCGGGTCTTACAATCTTTGCCCCCTCTTCCCTGAGGTCTGAGGGGTGGCATTTGATAGAGATCTCCCATTTAGACTCTCTTCATCTGGCTTTAGGTCTGTGCATGTGTTCTCTTTTGCAGGAGGAAGAATTTCTGATCATGATTAGGAAAGGCATATGAGTATAGCAGGATATAAGTAGAAGTCATTTTGATTGTTATATTATTTTTATACCAGTAGTATTTAGTTCTACCCTAGATCTCCATGCAATCTTGACTACCTAAGGAGTTTTGGGTATAGGTTCCTTTTCATGGAGTAGATAGTAAATCAAATCAAATTTGGTTGACTACTAACAAATTCTGAGCCACAACTGCCCCATCATATTTTGCATGCTGTACAGATTGTAGGTCAAAGGTTTTGTGCATGGCTTGGTGTCCATGTTTCTCTTTTGGTAATCTGCAGGGTACATTTTTGCATGAAAGATGATCGAATTTAGGGGTGAAGTTTCCAAGTAAGCACCATCTTGACCTCCCCAAGTTCATTGAGTTGGAGGCTGTCTTTGCCAATGCATGCTCACTGTCAGTTTTGAGAACAACCCTTCTTCTTAGCAGTAGCATAGGTTGTTTGAGGATTTATGGGCCATTCTTAGTCAACAACTAAAATGAATGCAACCTCGTCCTACCACTGGAAACTTGCATGGTGACAGGAGATAGATAGTTGTGCATAAATTGCTTAAAGAATCCCAGGAAAACACAAACAAGAAATTGGAGGAAATGTTGAACTTTTTGAGTTCTGTGGACTCTATCTTAGGTATTCTGTACTTTTTAATTTTTAATTTAATTTTATTTTATTTTGGTTAATATCTACTTATTAGGGAGCACATACTATTCATGTCCTTTTGGATCTGAGTTACCTCACTCAGGATGATATTTTCTAGTTCTGTCCATTTGCCTACAAAATTCAGGATGTCCTCATTCTTAATAGGTGAGTAGTATTCCATTGTGTAAATGAACCACATTTTCTGTATCCGTTGTTATTTCCTGGGGCATCTAGGTTGTTTCCAGCTTCTGACTATCACAAACAAGGCCGCTATGAACATAGTGGAACATGTGCCCCTGTTGCCTGGGGGTGGGGGGCATCTTTTGGACATATTCCCAAGAGTGGTATAGCTGGATCTTCAGGTAGATCTATTTCCAATTTTCTGAGCTACCTCCAGACTGATTTCCAGAGTGGTTGTACCAGTTTGCAATCCCACCAGTAATGTAGGAGTGTCCCTCTTTCTCCACAACCTCTCCAACATGTGTTGTTACCTGAAGTTTTGATCTTAACCATTCTGATTGGTGTAATGTGGAATCTCAGGGTTGTTTTGATTTGCATTTCTCTGATCACTAAGGACTTTGAACATTTCTTTAGGTGCTTCTCAGCTATTGGAGATTCCTCAGTTGTGAAATCTCGGTTTAGTTCTATACCCCATTTTTTTGATTGGGTTGTTTAATTTTTTGGTAAAGTGCGCAAGTGAGGACACATCAGTCCTACTTGGGAAGGAAAAGAAAGCAATCACAAGTGGGGATAGAGAGAGGGACCTGGGAGGGAAAGTGGACTGGCGGGGTACAGGGGAGGAAGGGTGACATAGAGGGGAACCTGATTTAGTATTGGGTGAGGGAAAAGGACTGAATCCCTAACATCCAGCAGAAAGAATGGAAACAGGCAACCTAGGGAGATAGGACATTGGGGTGACACTCCAAGCGACTCTCAGGACTCAAAGGGAGGGACCTTAGATGAAATGCCTGACAGTAGGGAGAGGGAACTTATAGAGCCCACCTCTAGCAGAAGGTATCAAATGATGTCTAGAACATCAAATGAGGTGGTGCATCCCACAGTCACAACTCTGATCCATAATAATTCCTGACTGAAAGTATTACAGGAATAGAAATGCATGGATCCTGAGGAAAAGAAGGTCTAGCGACAGGCCCAAAGTGAGATCTAGCTCAAGGGGAGGTCCCAAGGCCTGACACTATTACTGAGGCTATGGAGAACTCACAAAAAAGGGATCTAGCATGACCACACTCCAAAAGACCTGACAAGCAGCTGACAGAGTCAGATGCAGATGGACAAGCAGTGGACAGAGCAGCTGGCCCCTGTTGTTGAATTAGAGAAGACTGAAAGAAACTGAGGGGGACCAGCAGCCTCAATTAATTTGGACCCAGGAGATCTCTCAAACACTGGACCACCAAAGAGGCAGCATACACCAGCTGATATGAGGCCCCCAACACACATACAGCAGAGGACTGCCAGGTCTGTGTTCATTCAGAGATGATGTACCTAACCCTCAAGAGATTGGAGGCCTCAGAGAGTTTAGAGTTCACATGGCATGGGGTGTGTAGACACCCAAGTAGAGTCAGGGCCATGGGAAAGAGGTATATGATGCAGAGCAGTAGGAGGGTGGATGGGTGGTGGGGTGTGGATAGAATATGGAGTGGTAAAAAATAAATAAATAATTTCAAAATAAATTGGAAGAAATGAATTAATTCTTTAAGGAAATCCAAGCAAACACAAACAGCTGAAGGAAATCAATAAAACCACTCAAGAACTGAAATTGGTATAAAATTTTAAAATGACAGAGTCCTGAAAATAAAAAAAAAAAAAGAAAAAAAAAGAAATTCAGACAGGAACTAGAACTACAGAGACAGTTTTCACCAACAGAATAGAAATGAAAGAATAGAAGAAACTGATACACGGTTTTGTTTTTTGTTTGTTTGTTTTTTGTTTGTTTGTTTGTTTTAAGATATACCTTTTCAAAATGGGACCAGTCCTAAGAATAATAGAAATAAAGGAATGAATTTTAGCTCAAAGGCTCACAAAATATTTTTAACAAAATCATTGAATAATATTTTCTTAACCTAAAGAAGGAGATGCCCATTAAGGTACAGGAAGCATACAGAAAACCAAATAGATGGGGCCAAAAAAGAAAATCTTCTTGCCAAGTAATATCAAAGCACTAAGTGTACCGAAAGAAAAAGAATATTAAAGCACAACCGTGGTGGAGTACACTTTTCATTCCAGCACTTGGGAGGCAGAGGCAGATATATCTCTGTAAGTTCAAGGCTAGCTTGATCTACAACCAAGGCTACAAAGAGAAGCCTTGTCTAGTAAAACCAACTACCCCCCAAAAAAGGAAAATCCCCAAACCGCAACAAAACAAAACAAAACAAAACAAAAGAAAACAAAAGGGAAGAAGATTAAACTGTAAGTGAAAAGGACTGAGTAAAATACAAAGGCAGAACTATTAGAATTACACCTGACTTCTCAATGGATACTGCAAAATCTAGAAGAAGCTGGATGACTCAAGCCATCTACAAGACCAGAGGTATTAACCCAGATTGTTATAGGTAACAAAACTTCCAATCACAATAGATGGAGAAAATAAGATATTCCATGATAAAATGAAATATGTCCATCCACACAGAAGGTGATTAAGGGAAACTTCAAACTAAGGAGATTAGTTTCACTCTTGTAAATAGAGAAAATAAATCATATCACACCAGAAAAATTAAAAGAAGGCAAACACAGATACCCAAAAAAACACATACCCTTACACATACATATGCACACTCCACTATCACCACGGCCAACCACAAAATAACAGGAATCAACACTCATTGGTCATTGATATCTCTCATTATCAGTGGTCTTAATACCCCAATATAAAGATGCAGTCTAATAGAACAGATGCAGGCCGTTTGTGATGGCGCAAGCCTTTAATCCCAGCACTCGGGAGGCAGAGGCAGGCAGATTTCTGAGTTCTAGGCCAGCCTGGTCTACAAAGTGGGTTCCAGGACAGCCAGAGCTGTACAGAGAAACCCTGTCTCGAAAAAAAAAAAAAAAAAAAGAATGGATGCAAAAAGAGGATTTGCCATTCTGCTGCATCCAAAAAGCATACCTCAACATCAAGAATAGACATTTTCAAGATAAAGTTTTGAAAAAAGATTTTCCAAGAAATTGGTCTATGAAGCAATCTGTCATAGCTATTTTCAGATCTATAGCCTCCAAACCAAAACTAACCAAAAGAGATGGGCTACATACTCATCAAAGAAAAAAAAATCACCAAGAGTTTGGCTATTAACATCTATGCCCCCAAACACGAGGGCACCCACATTTGTTAAGGAAATATTGCTATAGCTTAAATCACGTATTGACTCTCACACACCAGGAATGAGAAATTTCAAAACCCAACATTCACCAATGGACAGATTATCTAGACAAAAACTAAACAGAGAACTACTGGCTCTTACAAATGTTATAAACCGTAATGACCTAATAGATATTTAAAGAACATTTCATCCAAACACAAAAGAATATACCTTCTTCTCTTCACCTCATGGAACATTCTCCAAAATTTAACACAGGGTTAGACACAAAGCAAATCTCAACAGATAACAGAAAACTGAAATAACTGCCTGAATCCTATTAGAACACCACAGATTAAACCTCGATACGAGTAACCGAAACAATAGAAAACTTACAAATGCATGGAATCTGAACAACTTTTCTGAATCAAAAAATGGGTCAAGACAAAAATATGGTAAGGAATGCAAGACTTTATACAATTCAATGAGAATTAATATATAGTTATTCTTTTAACTATTTCATGTCTACCCACTATCAAGAGTCACATGTATTCTCTCAGCTGAATCCATTGCTGGTTAAGATTTACTTTCTGGAATCAGAACAGCTTTGACTCTGTTTGCATTGGCCTCACTGACTATGTAATTATGTCTGATTCATGTATCCTCATACTGAATCACTTGCATGCTTTTTTTTTTCCTTTTTGGTAAAACAAAACGAAATAGAATCATGTGTATTCTTTCAATCTTGTGATTCTAGCAGATGGGAGAGCAAGGCAGCACATTTGCCATGAGATTAAGACCAGGTATATGATAAATTGCTTTTCCTACAAAATGTAGGGAGTTATATACAGAGAAGAAGTTACCTCCCTTTATGGCAAATATTTGTTTGTATAGATCATGTCAGGTAAAGGTGCGAAAGTTTTAGGATAGCATCAGATTACTTTTAATATAGTACTAAATTTGATGATATTTATTGGAATTCTCAAAATCCCAGCAAATTTCAGGAAATCTTACTTAGGAGTATCTATGAAAGCATGCTTTGCTGATTTGGACTATATACCTGGGTAAAAGTTTTAAGCACTAATTACTACCTTCAGGAGTAACTATAATTATCTTTGGCATTCTGATTATTTCCAACAGATCACCTCTAGGTAGGCCCAAGTGATAACAATAGCTACAAAACCTATATGAGCCATGTGTTCAGGAAATCTTTATGTGTTTGTTTGATAGAGGTGGCCCTGTTGGGGAGCCTCTTAGTGCTTCTGTTTCCTCAAGCACCCCCAATATCCACGTGCTTTATGTTCTATCTTCACAAGCACTTTTTATGCTTAATAAAGTTTATTTATGGAATCATACAGCTAGACAGTGACCATTCAAGTCAACATCTTTAGACTTTTTTCCATCCTATAGCCATTGTCTCTCAGAATAATTTGTGATATGACAGAGGTACAGACTGTATTACCCAAGTCTCCGACAGTATGAACAAAACACAGGATGATAACAGAAGGAAGAAGGTATCAGTTCACTAATTCGCTGGGTTAAAAAATATTTTAATATTGTTGTGACTTGAATGAAAATGCTCCCCATAGTCAGGGCTATTTAAATATGTGATCCTCTCTTGGTAGCACTGTTTCAGAACGCTGTAGGCCACAGAGTCTTGATAAAAAGGCTTTGGTAATATCTTGCACTGCCTCACTGTCTCTCCTCTTTCTGTCTCTGAATCTGTCTCTCTGTCTCTGTCAGTTTCTTTCTGTTTATGCCCCCCTCACTCCTTTATGTGTACAAATAACAATATCATCAGCCTTTTTCCATTCCTGTTGTATGTCTTCCTGACATTATGATTTTAGACCATTCTTTCTTCCTTAAATTACTTTTGGTCATAGGGTTTATAACAGCAACAATAAAACTAATACAAACATCAATGTAGATTTCTCTGAGATGATCTGAAACCAATATATAAATGATTGATATATCAGTATGTGTTGGTATATGCATGATCTGTTTAATATATCTGGTTAAGTATTTAAATGAGTTATACTTATGTGTAGTCGATAGATACCTTGGTTAATAAAAATGAAAATTTCTAAGACTTTTCTTATGAATCTCCCAAGGTACCATAATGACAAAGAAAAGACCCATATAGACCAGATTTGATAAGATGATTTATCTTTTTGTGTTACTTGAATATTATCAAATGTTTTGGACTGGAAATTAGGATACTTTGCTTATTGATATTTACTTGGAAGGAGTGATTGTTGTGATTGTTGTTAAATATGTGTATTGGCTAATTCTATACATGAGTATGTATTTTATTTACTTGGTATCATTTTATTTTTAAAATCAGACACATTCTATTTATTAATTTGAAAGTGATAAAGTACCAAATTAAAGGTCATATTTGAAAATGCATATTTATTGACATGTCACTCTTAGCTATTAGCATGTTAGCCTGAATTTACAATAAATACTCCCACTTTATTTCTATTTTTTCTATTGATTATTTTATTTATTTACATTTCAAATGTTACCCCTTTTCCTGGTTTCCCCTCTGCAAACTCCCTATGCTATCACCCACTCTTGCTTCTATGAGGGAACTCCACCACCCACCAACCCACTCCTGCCTCTGCCCTCGAATTCCCCTATGCTGGGGAATTGAGTCTCCACAGGACCAAGGGCCTCCCATCTGTTTCATGCCAGATAAGGTAATCCTCTGCTAAATAAGTAGCTGAAACCATGGGTCCCTCCATTTGTAAACTTTGGTAGGTGGTTTAGTCCCTGGGAGCTCTGCAGTGTGTGTGTGTGTGTGGGGGGGGGTCTGGTTGGTTGATAATGTTGTTATTCCCATTGGTTGCAAACCTCTGAAGTTTCTTCAGTTCTTTCCCTGACTCCTCCATTGGGATCTGAGTGCTCAGTCTAGTATTTGCCTGTGAGCATCCACATCTGTATTTGTCAGGCTTTGGCAGAGCCTCTCAGGGGACAGCCATGCCAGTGTCCTATCAGCAAGCACTTCTGAATGCAAATTGATCCATTCTTATCTCCTTGTACAAAGCTCATGTCCAAGTAGATCAAGGACCTCCACATAAAACCAGAGACACTGAATCTAATAGAGGAGAGAATGGTAAAGAGCCTCAAGCACAACGGCACAGGGGAAAATTTCCTGAACAGAACACCAATGGGTCAGGCTATAAGACTGACTGTAGAAAAATGGGATCTCACAAAATTGAAAAGAAAGGCAAAGGATAATGTCAAGGGGACAACAGGACAACCTACAGGATGGGAAAAGATGTTTACAAACTGTATATCTGATAGAGGGCTAATATCCAATATATTCAACAAACTCAAAAGATAGCCTCCAGAGAATTGACTAGCCCTATTAAAAATTGGGGTACATAACTTAAAGAATTCTCAAGTGAGAAATCTTGAATTGTTGAGAATCATCTTAAGAAATTTCCATCATCCTTATTCATCAGGAAAATCTAAATCAAAACTTCCCTGAGATTCCATCTCACACCAGTCAGAAGGGCTAAGGTCAAAAATCTCAGGTGACAGCAGGTGCTGGTGAGGATGTCGAGAAAGAGAAACACTCCTCCATTGCTGGTGGGATTGCAAGCTGGTACAACCACTATAGAAATCAGTATGACAGTACCTCAGAAAATTGGACATAGTACTACCTGAGGATACAGCTATACAACTCCTGAGTATTTACCCAAAAGATGTTCCAACATATAACAAGGGCACATACTCCACTATGTTCATCACAGCCTTAATTATAATAGCCAGAAGCTGGAAAGAACCCAGATGTCCCTCAACAGACAAATGGATACAGAAAATGTGGTACACAATGGAGTATGACTCAGATATTAAGAACAATAACTTAATGAAATTCACAGGCAAATGGATGGAACTAGAGAATATCATCCTGAGTGAGGTAACACAGTCACGAAAGAATACACATGGTATGTACTTGGCATCCTTTTCTCATTTCTTTATATAAACTAAGTCTATCCTTCATAGTAAAAGTTGTTATCTTAGTTGCTTTTCCAATTGCTGCTATAATGTACTCTGACAAAGGTAGATTAAGCAGAAAATATGTATTCCAGCCTTCAGTTCCTGGCACAGTTCATCAGAGAGTACAGGTTTAAACAACAGTAATTGGTGCAGTTAGCTATATGTCATCCTAGATCAGGAGACAGAGGGGGATGCATGCATGCTACAGCTCCCTTCCCTTTCTCCACATGTATAATCCGTATCCTATTCAAGGAATGGTGCCACCAATAGCCAGCAGGACTTCCCACTTCAATTATTATAAGTAATATAATACTCCACCAGCTTGTCCAGAGGCCTATTTCCTAGATTATTGTAGATGCTGACAAATAAAAAACACTAGCCATTATAATAGACATGCTTTATAGAATACTCATTAAACATTAGTCTTTATGATCCTATATTGCTTCATCACAATCTCAGTAAGCTTCATACGTCTTTGTTGTTTGCTTGTCAGTTATTCTTAACATCTCCTCTCTCACCTCTATCACTCATTACATTGAAGATTCACCTTGCATCCTGATTGGTACATTCATAGCTATCTGATCTCATATTCATGTTCAGATTAAAATTGTTTTTCCTATCAGTGTCTATGTGTGTATTTTTCTCAGAGTTACTTTTCTCTCTGAAGATAAACTTTATAACCTATTTCTTTTTCTATTACTTTAATTTCTTCTAACTTTAAATGTTAAATTCTACCCCCAAATTAGCCTCTCATTATTCTTCTATTTTCTAGCTATAATCAGAAATAGAGCTTTGATGTGCCACACTTACTTCTTTTATGTATACAGTTCTAGAAGAACTGAGATTACTGTGTGTGAGAATTCAGGAATCATGGAATTATAGATACATGTTAAATGGTATGTATAGATTTATAGGCCAGTGATTTTTTTAAAGACAGGAATTAAAAGTTTTATAGAAATAAAATTGGCAGTTTATCTAGCTGTGGTCGTTCTTGACAAATTGTGTTTGCTTAGAAGCCAGGAGTCACCCCTTAAAAATATCGGTCATAGGAGACACACTGTCTTCTATTGCCTGTAATTACAATAAATTATTTCATTTAGTAACATTGGAAAATGATAAAAATGTTCTATGCTCCTGTCTCCAGAGCACTGCCCTTCCCACATCCATATGGCCCAATAATAAAATAGTAAATGGCTTATTTGCTTTTTGGTTTGTGTAGGTGCTGGCAGAGTTGACACACTCTTGAATTTCATCTATTTTCAATCAAATGCTCTCTATAAACTTGGCTTCTCTCAGCTGCCTGAGCCCATTACTAAGTTATATATTCCCTTTTCATTGCTCTATCACAGTGCTATAGATTTGAATGACATGAGTCATCTGTGGTTCTGCTTATGAAAGACTCTATAGCAACTTAAGATATTGTTTTCAGATTGGACTGCACTGTGCAAATCATATCCTGGGCCTGTCGTCTTGACTCCCAAAAATGCAACTTAGGTAGATAATAGCATATTTGAATGAGAAACATCCAGTCCATAATATTTGTACATGCAGTAGTTGAATGACTGCGACTAGATGATAATTTTCTTATTATTAATCTTGAACAGCTTAGTCCTATAGAAAACCTGTACATTTTCAATATAAAGTTAGTTTCATTGAATTTTTTTTCTCTGACATCTGGTTATTTAACCGTGTGCCAACATTGTGTCTGTAAAGCATGTTTTTGCAATTATGCCTACTCAGCTTTTAGACTATTGATGTTTTTATAGAGAACAGTGCATATATGTCAAATTATATCTATTGATCTATGTTTCTTTGTTAATGCATACACTTGTTTAGTTATTGTGATGGCTTGTCTGATTGTATACTTATAAATAAAAGTAAAAAAGAAATAAATTTTTTTTAATACAAATTCCATTGTTGAATGGAGATTATTTGAACTGAAAATGCTTTGGACTTGATGTTTCTTTAGATACTATTTAACCTTTATAATTTTTCAATATAAAATGGAAGTAATAGAAACTATAGCCATAACAGAGAATTCTATTTTTCAAGAAAAATAAATATTTTTTAACTATGTGTCAAGTTTCTTTGTCTTTAAAAATGACTTTTCTATATACTCCAAGATTTCTCTTTAAAATAAACACGGTCAAAACAAGACATCATTTTTAGTTCCCACCTTTAAGAATTATTCGTCAAAAGTTTCTAAATAAAGTAACTTGTCGGATTAATTTTTGTGCCATTTCCTGTATTGATTGTGTCTACCCATTGTATGCAATGTTTAAAACAAAGCAACAATTTAAGTGGGTTTAGTTGAGTTAATATTGACATTTATTTGTTCTTGTCAAAACTATAAAGATATGGAAATACACAAATGCAGTATCATTATCATTTACTTTAAATGGGGATACTGGAGGCAGACATCCAGAGAGACAAAGATGAATTTTAAAATATGTTAGCATATTAGCATAAACAATGACAATTAAGAAAGTTCATGTCTAACATTCAAAGGTGACTGATATTAAAACTGATCACCCTAAACTGCATGTATTGGGGGATTCAGAGCTCTCATACCCTTCCACAATGCCACTGACAAAACCTGGATGAAAAAAAAAAAAAAAAAAAAGCACCTTTCCCACCCAAGGTCTTTGCTAGAGACCGTATCACTGGCTGTGGCCGGAGCAGAACCAGGTCTGAGTTCACACTTTGGATTGCAAGATGAAGGTCTATTATTCAAACAGGTACTGGGAAGATGTGAAACTGATATAGACCTGAATTTGAGCTCAGTCTTGAGATGACCAAAAGTTAACATTTCTCCAATTAATTTAAACTTCTGGGTTATTTCATACATGTAAGAAACTCTATTGCTTTTGCTTGCTTGACAGATTAATTGAGATACCATAAAGCAGCTAAATGGTTACTAATAACCAAAAGCATGCTAGTTGATTAAGTATAAATTATATTTCACTGACCACCTCATTTTTATGTCAGAAAAGGAAGAAAAAGTATTATACCACTACAAAGCCTATTGACCCATAAAAGGGTAGCACAAGAGCTGCAGACCTTGGGCAATTACTGACTATGTCAATCCAAGTGCAAGTAAGAAGTGAAGACCCAGAGGTCATTCAAGATGATAGGTGTCATTCCAAGCAAAAGATATTGGAAGTAGTAGGTCTTGCCAATTTTTAGGAGCTGTAAATGACCCATGTCAAAACTAATTCTATAATGGAGGGTGCATTAAGAATGTGTTGGATTGTGACTGTTGACTTCTATGTTCCTGAGATCAAGCTCCACAGGACAAAGGCTTGGTCCTTACATGAGATACTAGGCCCAATACTACTCAAGAGAAGCTGCCCTGGAGTTGTTAGTCAGTGCTATCTTAGAGACTCCCCCAAACATGTAGCCTATTGCTGTTGTCCTTGGTTATCTCCAGAGGTGAGTGCTTGGTTAAATTTCTATTTCGGAACACATCTTGTACTTAGAAGCAGGACCTGATGACTCTAGCCTGTAATACCTCAAAGTCCCACTCCTGAGGATTAACTTTCAAGGTTCCAGAAAGTACTGTATAAGCTTCTGAAAAGAAGAGGCAACCAATAGACTAACTCAGCTTTGACACTGTAGACCAAATCAATGACTACCCTGGCATGATAATTCTAAGGGTGTATAGTGACAAACATACTATAAGGGTAACCAACAGCTCCACGATAGGGCTTAAGACATGCTCAACAAAAGGGATGCCCTGCCCAGTACTAAAAACCTAGTTGACTGACCAGTGTTAGAGAAATCATGGTTACTGGATAAAACTGAACATTATTTGGTACAAAGACCACTATAGAAAATTGCATCTGAACAAAAATCAGAACTATGGAGCCCAGTCCCAGTAGATGCATCTACAAAATGTTAACAAACCTAATTTCTGGGGAACCCTTAAGAAGAGGAGACCAAAAAATGTTAAGGGTCAGAGGACCAACAGTTTTGCTCTGAGATTGTGATTCCTAGTTACATGAGAATTTATATCTGTAGAGTTTCACCAACATAACTGTACAAATGTGAGCTGACTAATGTATATATCAAACTATATTTGGAAGAGGTGAAATTAAATGAAAAGGCTGGGGGCGGGAGAGGTCGTCTTTGTCAGAGAGGAACGTAAACATGTTTTCCAGTGGCAGTTATCTCTGAAAACATATATAAAAGTAACTTTCTTTGATCTCAGCAGGTAACAGTTAGGAATAAATATGCACACTCACACACACACACACACACACACACACACACACAATGAAAAAAAAAGAGGCCATAAATGTGAAGGACAGTGAGGAGGGATGTGTGAGCAGGTTTCAACGGAAGAAAGGGAAGGGCAAAATGTAATTATATTCTCAAAAATAAAGAAACACATATTGATAGGGAGATGAAACCTCTAGGAAGTCTGCAGGTGGTTAGGGCATGTTCTATTGAATTGTACTCAGTATCGTGGTCGTCTTTATTCTCTCTGTACCTTCTGATTGCAAGATGAGTAATTTCTCTGTCATTTTTTTCCCATGATAATGTTCAAAACAACAGGGCCAAATGCACATGGGCTAAACCTCTTAGACCATCAGCCAAAATAAATCACATTTTTAAAATGGATTGATTTTTTTCCCCTAACATTTGTTATAGTGGGGGAAATCTGGCAACCACATTCTTATAACAAAAGTGTATCACTGAAGTACTGTTGGCAAGTAATTTTCTCTGAGAGGGAAGTCATACAACATCATAAAAATATCTACATTACTAAAACTAATCACAGGTATAAAATTTGCATTTTAGAATATATATGTACATTATGTTTTTCTTCAAGGTAGCAGAAAACATTTCAGTTCTTACTATCATCCTCTACATATTTCCTCCTTTAATAAGGACAGATGAATATTCCAGTTGCCTCTTAGAAAGTATATATGTGTGTGTATGTATATATGTAAAGAATTACACAAGAACATTGCCATGTAAATATCTATTCAATCTTGCAATTGTTTGACTTATTATCCAGAAATAAATTCTACTTAGAAAAAAGTATCTTCAGACTTTCATAGGCATCTATTTTTAATCTTCCAGATTTCCACATTGTTGATATGAAATTTCTGATCTTCTGTCCTTTGACTGTGGCAACAATTTTGCATCATATAAAATTATACTATCATTCCAGGGTTCAAAAATATTCAAACACATAAATTCTGGATTAATTTAAAGGGTCTCGTCAATTTGGAAAACTATGTAACTCAGAGGACATTTTAATTTATTGTTACTTCAGTAAGACTTAATATACATGAATTTCTCTCATTTCCCTTTCTTCTGAATGTCCCAATTTAACATTGGACAGTTCCTTTTGACTCCTCTTTTTATATATTCATATCCAGTTGTAAATTTATATTTTTGTTCTAGTTCTTACAGTATTTTTCTGACTTTATATTTTAATTTTGTTAAAGACTTTAATGTGAATATATATATATATATATATATATATATGTATAAATAAATAAACATTCACATTTCTGCAAAATTCTTGTTCATAACATTTCACTCTGTCTTCATTGGTACAATATTTCCTTACCAGAAAACGTAAGTTACAGAAGGATGAGGCTATTTTAAAATCCATATCCAGAACTAAGACTAGAACGGTCATTTAGGCTCCCACATACTATCTGAATGAATAAAAAATGATCTCAAATGCACCTAGTTAACTTCAGTTGACATTCTATTCAGCATCCCGCTAGCTCACTGTTTTATGTGGTTTGCTGTGCTTGTCTAGTATCCTTTCCTTGTCTGTCATACAAGACATTTTCTTTAAGGAGTGAAGTGGAAATTCGTGGTTGTGTCATGTGATACAAACTTCACATGACATGCTTTTCTGAGGTAGACTGACATGATGTTTTACTGAGGCAAAACTCATGAAAGGACATCTGATATAGAGTATAAGGAAGCCTTGAAGACCATGACGGAGCACATGGACAGCTAGCTGTGCAATGCTTTAGTGTTCTCACATCTTCGCTGTTCATCCTATTGTTGAGAGCAGCACAGCAGAGAACTTCTGACATTCGCACTTGTCCTGGTCACTCCCACTAACTCGCTGAGTTTAAGGAGGCCTGGGGGTTTCTGCTGAATCCTGCTGCCATTACTGATGCATGTTTGGTGCCACTTTGAACTGGACTAGACTGAAACTACTGAACTGGACTTCTGGTATAGTGACAGAAATTGGACTTGCCCCAAAGAACTACTTCTAAAAAGAACCACATACCCTTGTCTTACTTATTATCTTTTCTCCCCTCCCTTTGGAAGGTGAGCTAGAAGTGGGGTCAAATCATTTGAGAAGACTTACTAAAGTAGTTTTTGAAACATTTAAGCTTACAAATAAACCCACAAGTCAAGCAGAGTTCGTATCTTTGATATTACCTGTCATCTGTTCCTAAGGACTAGGTTCTGATTATCCAGTCAGAAACCAAGTGAAGTAGAGGAAGGGTGTGATAATTGCTTTTCTCATCTCCATGTCAAAGTACCTAGCAATGGAACTTGCAAAAAAGAAATTTGATTTTTGTCTCATGCTTTCGAAGTATAGTATATGGAGAGAACTTCCATCTGACCTGTGGCACCAAGCGTCACTTTGCAGTTCATCTTATTACACCCAAGGAGACCAAGTACAAGTTGTGCAAAGTGAGAAAGATCTCTTTGAGCACAAAAGGAGTCCCATATCTGGTAACCCATAATGCTCGTATTATTCCATCCCCTCATCAAGGTGAATGACACCATTCAGATGGATTTGAGACAGGCAAAATAACTGATTTCATCATGTTCAACACTGGGAACCTGTGTATGGTTACTGGAGGTGCTAACTTGGGAAGAATTGGTGTAATCACCAACAGAGAGAGACATCCTGGCTCTTTTGATGTGGTTCATGAGAAAGATGCCTATGGCAATAGCTTTGCCACTTGGCTTTCCAACATTTTGTTACTGGCAAGGGCAAGAAACCGTGGATCTCTCTTCCCTGAGGAAAAGGAATCCATCTGCCTCACCAGTGCAGAAGAGAGAGACAAGAGGCTAGTGGCCAAACAGAGCAGTGGGTGAAATGGTCGCTAGGTGACATGCCGGAAAAGTATTTGTACAAGCCTTTGTAGGCAACATGCTAGACTAAACAGTGTGATGAAACAAAACAAAAAACAATGAACAACAACAAAAAAAACCCAAAAACATATAGTAGGGAAACATTAGCTATAACATATTTGAGATCTGATGTAATTAATATGTTTTCTATTCATTTACTTACAAGTGACAGATCATATGAACAGATACATACACATGTCTAATCTATCAAAATGTGGAAAGCTTACTTACATTTTAGTGAAAATATCTAGTTTGAATTATATGTGGATTTATAATTATGAGGACTTATCATGTTGCCTGTGAGAGACTGGCATAATTAAGAGAAACATATCGAGAAGGCAGTTTACATATGGGAGTTGCGATTCAGGAAGAATCAATTAACAAGGACTTTTCCAGACTCCTGAAGTTTGTATATATATAGACATAGTGAAAGTATTGTACTGGCTAATTTTGTGTCAACTTGACATAGCTAGAGTTATCACAGAGAAAGGAGCTTCAGTTGGGGAAATGCCTCCATGAGATCCAGTTGCAGGTCATTTTCTCAATTAGTGACCAAGGGGGAGGGCCCCTTGTGTGTGGTGCCATCTGTGGGCTGTTAGTCTTGGTTCTATAAGAGAGCAGGCTGAGCAAGCCAGGGGAGGCAAGCCAGTAAAGAACATCCCTCCATGGCTTCTGTATCAGCTCCTGCTTTCTGACCTGCTTGAGTTCCAGTCCTGCATCCTTTGGTGATCAACAGCAGTATGGAAATGTGAGCCAAATAAACCCTTTCCTTCCCAACTTGCTTCTTGGTCATGTTTGTGCAGGAATAGAAACACTGGCTAAGACAAGTATCAATAGCAATTTTGTTAGTCAAGTGACTTAATATGCCTTGTTTCTTTTAAAAATGCAGAGAGTGCATGAGCGAGAGACTATTAATGGACATTATTATATCATGGAGCCTTTAAGAACTGTCCACTTGCCACTGGGGTCTTGTTTTTTTGAGTTCAGGATATGAGAGGAAATGCAGGATGAATCTGAAGGAATCAAAGTTGCATGTAAAGGTTGACTTGAGTGAGGCCTGAGGATAAATTGCATATACCAACAAGATTTTGCTGACAGGATCCTGATATAGCTGTCTCCTGTGAGGCTATGCTAGTTCCTGGAAAATACAGAAGTGGATGCTCACAGAATTGGATACAACACAGGATCCCCAATGAAGGAGCTAGAGAAAGTACCCAAGGAGCTGAAGGCTTCTGCAGCCCTACATGGGAAACAACAGTATGAATTAACCAATATCCCCAGAGCTCTTGTGTCTAGCTGCATATGTAGCAGTGGATGGGCTAGTTGGCCATCACTGGGAAGAGAGGCCCCTTGGTCTTGCAAAGATTCTAGGCCCCAGTATAGGGGAATGGCAGGGCCAGGGAGTGGAAGTGGGTGGGTTGGGGAGCAGGGGGGTGTATAGGGGATTTTTGGAGAGGAAACTAGGAAAGGGGATAACATTTGAAGTCTAAATGAAGAAAACATCTAATTTTAAAAAATGTAAGTTTTCATAAGCTAAGGTACAAAGGGATACATAAAAATAGCTTACTTAAAAACCCCCCAAAACTAAACTTCCTTAACTATGGAAATTCTGCAGGCTGATTGGTTGATATTGGTGGGAAAAATCCATTATCATTGCATAAATTCAGTGTATTTAAACATGGTCAGAATATTAGAGTATATCAAAGAAGTCCAGACAAGGCAAGAAATAGTTTCAAGGTCATAGAGCTAATTAGTAGCTATAGGCCATAAATCTTTTTAACATATGCCTCGTTTTTAAATGCTGTTTATATGTATGTGTACAGGTGTGCAAGTATTGAAATGCTAGTGCATGTGGACTTGGATACCGGTCTCATTATACATTTGTGGAAGTCAGAGGCAAACATCAGATGCTATCACTTTCTACCCTATTTGAAGCACAGTCCCTTTGTGTTTACCACTATATATTGCAGGTTAACGTTCCTGAAGCTTCCATGGGACTGCTTATTCTAATTGTAGGGACATTGAAACTGCTAATGCTACTGTGACTGACTTTATGTGGTTATTGGTATCCAAATTCAAATCCCCTGGTGTGAAGGGCAAGTGCTTTGGCCATTAAGCTTTCTCCACAAACCATAACTTTTAGTTCTGTATGCTGCAAAAGATCCATATGGCCTGCAAAATCACTCTTGGTATAAAAATAAATCCATAGACTCATCCAGTGGAAATTTCCGAAACCCATGTATGTCTGACGCTACCAGAAAATATCACCTATATTGGATGGAGTAGCCAGTATTATTTCTCTAGCCTGAGGATGAACACCCTGAGTGTCTGGAGTTTTCTGTTCACATAACTTATACATCTCACAAATAACAAATATGCATGCAATGTATATATACATACTTGAATCCCCAATAGAATATTACAAAGCAATGTAAAATCCATGCATGTTCCATCTTCATATCTGTACAGGGGCACCTCTTCGACACACAGAGCACTTCAGCGATCCTGAAATGTACCTTGCTTTGGTTCATATCCTGTCCTGTTTTGCTCACAATAGAATCAATATCTTCATTAACTAAGATTCTAAAGAAAAAAGAGTACAGTATAGACAGTGATAAATGAGACTTAGTTTATTGGCTCACACCATTCACAACTGGATATACTACAATTATTCTATAGTTTAGAGATCTATGGACATCTGGAGCTTCTCAGTTCAAATAAATTGAAAGTACTGGCAAAAGGACACCAGAGATGTAGTAATGGGATGATGCTGGATGCCCTATATCTACATGTAGAGTTGCAAGTACAAATAGATATCCAGAAGCTAAGAAGTATGTGGCTTGTTGCCAATGGGACCCCACAAGAAAATGATGCATCTGCTCAGGTGAATTCACTATGAACATGATATACCTCTTCCTTCTGCAGCTTCTTAGGCTTTTGAAACCTGTTGCCTTCAGTAAAGTTGTTCCTCATATATCTTGCTTACAACGAACATGCCAATCTTCCCCAGGAAAACATTTAATGATACACTAGGATCTGCTCAAGACATTCTCAACCTGGTTGAGTTGGCAACCAAAGTTAACAAGCATACACACACACACACACACACACACACACACACGCACGCACGCACGCACGCACACACACACACACACACACACATTTTCTATTAATTTATCTTTCTAAATTCCATTTTTTCATTTTAACTATCATTAAAATATTGGCTAGAGAAAACAGAATGTGGTAATAGGCTTTACATTAGGGTTTATACTCTACATCCATTTGGGTTCATTTTAATGATGAGCTTCTATTTTTTATTTCCCTATAATGAACAATTGTCTTCCCACATCCTCTGTGAGATAGTGTTAGTGATGTGTGTTTAATGCTTCAGTTCCTAAATCACAAACAGATTGCCCAGCCCAGAATTCATACCATGCAGGATTTATTAATATTTGATTGATTGATGAATCAATAGAAAGCAAAATGGATATGACTAGCTGAACAATTATTCTGATGGATGAAAGGAGAGAAACTAAAACTCATTAATACATGCATTATTGTTGCCCTTTCCACAGTAATTCTCCCAGTTTTGTGCAAACCCACTTCCTGTGGAATGTTGTGCTTGAATTTATAAGTCTGCATTTCCTCCTTCCCTATATGAGCTCTTGCCTATCTTATGCCCTGTGGTACCTCCTGTGCCTACTTGGGGTTTGAATTCTTAAAAGATCATGTAAACATCCTCCTGGTGCCTGCTGCCTGCTAGAGCCAGGGGCTTTGTCAGCAACGAGCCAGCAGCAGCAGCTCAGTACTGGGCTGTGTTTTTGCAAGTACAAGACAGAAAATCCATGTAATTACTTCTGACGCCCAAGAAGCTGTGCCGCCTGACAGAGCAGCATGTGGAGGAAGCAGTTTGTCAGACCTCTGCTGACTAATTCCCTGCTCCACCTGAGGTTGTATGTGAGTGACTAGCTTAGTGGTATGAACATACATATGTCTGTAAGTTCTACCAACAGGACGACCAATATTTAATTTGGATAAACTCTTGAGTTTATCCTAATTTGGAGATGATCATGACAGGTTTACCACCATTCAGAAGAAACCTGGACTTTCGAAGGCCCTTAAGGTACAGAAAGGTAAATTTAGTGCACTGTGGGAGTTACGGAATTGCCACACACTGCTGCATCTTAGAAGCAGACTGAAGACCTATCCCTAGCCACACTCCAGACATTCCTTGCAGAAGGGAACCTGGTTGGCTTTGATAAACCTGGGGCCTGGGAGGTCTCAGCAAGTTTCAGGGAAGATGTAGCTGCTTTCAGAATGTGTCAGATTAACCTGAACATCAAAGGGGATATCGAAGGAATGTTGAATAATTTTCAATGACACAATATATCTCGACCATCAAAATTCTAGAGGCCACAACCCAACGCAAAGTGTTGAGTTTCCTTAACACATTACATTTCTCTACCATTAAAAAATAAATTGTAACTCCATCATGCCAGGTCAAGAGGCTGAACTTTGGAGACAGCAAAGTAATGCTGAATGTCAAAAGATTGTATGTGATTAAAAGAATGTCCTAGGAGTAAGAAAGTACAGTAACCAGCTCACCTTCATCTGGCCATACTAAACTTCCCTAACTTTTGCTAAGAAGTGAATTTCTGGGCTTCCTGATGAGTGGCAAAAGAAGAATCCAAACTCTATGTGTTCATATGGCTTTGTTGCTGGTAAAATTCAATTCTTTCCACTGAAACTGTGTTATGTCTAGTGCAGGCAACACCAAGAAGCCTCTGAGAGGACATGGTGGATATTTTTTATTTTTCAGACTGAATGAATGAATGATACAGTTGAGCACTCTAAGTACTGGCATTTTTTCATATGTAAAAGAATACCAACAACATTCACTGCACCAGAGTGCTGCACAGATGGTTGGTGGAAAGGAGAAAAACAACTCTGTATACAGGTAATGGTTTCCTTCTATATTTTCTCACATTAAAGATGAGAAGACTGACATAGTCAGAGGGCCAGGGAATCTATTAGGAGAGTATAGAAATAATGGGGAAGCTACTTCTATGATACCTCAATAGTATGCATGCCTAAATAAGGGCAATATCAATAAACATACTAATGTGGAAAGAAGAAATCCCATGTGGCGCCACCAATACACAGAAAACAAAAGGCAACTACTAACTGTTGAGATAGGAAGAACTGTCATTTTGAGGGATGAAACTCTTAAGTGGTTAATTCATACCAAGTTGTGAACCTTGAAATCATATACATACCAAGGCTAACTATATATATATGTGCTAATCCAAACAAGCGTCTGTCCCTTTTTACCCATTTCTTTACCAACTGGTATGTACAGAATCATTTGGTAAACAAATTTATGTTATGGAGTTGGAGGCTAGAGATAGAACAGGGTAATTGAATATTTGCATTTAAGTAATATCAGTCTTAAATTATAAATCTGAATCAGTTTGAGTAATATTTGTAACTTCGGACAAAAGAAATCTCTGGATCCTTTTATATCATAAAAAAATAGTTGCCATACTCACTGCTGAGCATTACCTAGTCCTCATGGTAACTTCTACATCATTGATAATGGGCAAACTGCATATTCTATTGTTTCTTGGAACACTGGATTTGCTCAGCTATCGCATCCTTTGAGTGGAAACACTGACTTCACATCATTGTTTGGAAAAACTTCACTGATTTGTTTGAGTTAATTTTATATCCAGCTAATTTGCTGAAGTTGTTTATCAGGTTTAGGAGTTCTCTGGCAGAGTTTTGGGGGTCATTTATGTATACTATCATATCATCTACAAATAGTGATATTTTGACTTCTTCCTGTCCAATTTGTATCCCTTTGATCTCCTTTTGTTGTCTAATTGCTCTGGCTCGGATTTCAAATGCTATATTGAGTAGGTAGGGAGAAAGTGGGCAGCTTTGTCTAGTCCCTTATTTTAATGGGATTGCTTCAAGTTTCCTCCCATTTAGCTTGGTATTGGCTACTCACTTTTGTGGATGCCATCAAGTGCTTGCTGGCAGAAGCCTCTTATAGCTGTCTCCTGAGAGGCTCCACCAGTGCCTGACAAATACAGAGGTGGATCCTCACAGCCTACCATTGGAGTGAGTAGAGGGTCCCCAATGAAGAAGCTAGAGAAAGGATGCAAGGAGCTGATGGGGTTTGTAGCCCCATAGTAAGCACAACAATATAAACTAACCACTACCTCCAGAGTTCCCAGGGACTAAACCGCCAACCAAAGAGTACATATGATGGGACTCATAGCTCCAGCTGCATATGTAGTAGAGTATGGCCTAGTTGGTCATCAATGGGGGGAGAGACCCTTGGTACTATGAAGGCTCTATACCCCAGTGTAGGGGAATGCCAGGGTCAGAGAGAGGGAGTCAGTGGGTTGGTTAACAGGGGTAGAGGGGAGGGGAAACAGGGTTTTTGGAGAGGAAACTAGGAAAGGGGATATCATTTGAAATGTAAATAAAGAAAATATCTAATAAAAGAAAAAAGAAAATAATGTGTTGTGGATTTGGTTTAATACTTGTATAATATTAATTTGGTAACAATATTGCATGAGATTCCACATATAAGATGCTGAGGGTTCCTGCCACCAGTTGGCTTGGATTGGTAAATTAGAGTCCCCAGTGGTCAATGGTTGGAAAGGGAAACAAGAGCAGGACATTAGTATTCACAGGAAAGGGAACCAAGAAAGGAAGGAAGATTTAGAATCATCATGACACAAAAGGAGAAGCACCAAGTCTGAGAGGTGCAGAAGAGAAAGCATAGCAATCATGTATAAGCAGCAGAGTGACCCAGGGAATGAACCCCAACTGGGTCTAGGGCAACAATGTTTCAATATAGATGTTAATAAGTAATAATTCAGGAATATTGGAGGAGAGTTGTTACTGAAGTGGGTATTTGGAACTGGCCCAGTCATTGAACTGATTAATGCGTATTAATATATGAGTGTGTGTGTGTGTGTGTGTGTGTGTGTGTGTGTGTGTGTGTGTGCTTCATTCAGGAATACAGAACATTTGGGCAGTTAGTAAGTAAATCCCCTGTCACCACTGCCAGGGGGTGATTTAAGCAGGTTAAATCTCCTACAGCAACAATGACACACTTCCCCTGACTATAGTATCCAAATGAGACAAACATTTTATGTGGGCTTGAATACTTATTTCCTAATGTTGTGTGTTGAAATTATAAAAAGGCTGGGCCTTTCAGATACTATTAAACTCTGAAGACGGAGCCCTGGCCTGAGGATTGATCTCCTTATATAAGGAGAGTAGGAAGACAGTTTGTTTATCTTCAGGTATGAGGGCATGAATTCCAGCTCTCAACAGACTCCCATACTGCTGCCACAGAAATTTAGGTGTTTCTGTAACGACAAGAAAAAGATGGTGTGTGTGTGTGTGTGTGTGTGTGTGTGTGTGTGTTTGTGTGTGTATACGCAATTTTTATAGAGGCATAGAGAGGTAAAAGGCAAGAACCAGACATATGCTTTCCTCAAATAAACTTTTTCTCAGCTTATCATCTAGAATTTTCATTTCTTTTAAACTTAGTTCAGAAAGAAGAACTAAACACTTATTATATATGTTTTCTCAGTTGTCTAAGAGGTATCAGTGTTGCATTGTTCCAGGAAATCATTTTATATGTGTCTTGTGTTTCCTTTCATAAATTTTTAAGTTTTACTTACAGTATGGCATAAAATGTAGGTATATAACCTGAAAATATTAATTCTGGCTGTGCAAAGAATATGTGATTTATTAAGAATTCATGTAGACATTTCATTCTTTGCCAGACTACTTTGGGCTTGAACTCGACAGCCAATCCCACAGCCCCAGAGGAGACTCTACTCACAGGCAATCTAGGATGCCCAGGATCTAAGGATCAGGGTGAGGAGAACACAACATCTGATTAAACACCACCAGCAGTAACTGGGACCAATCAGATCCAGGGACAAAGGAACCCCACCAACCAGTGGCTTAGGTTCCTTCCATTCTGCACAGGTCTACCTTGGGTGTAACTCAGCATCCAGTCCCACAGACCCCAAAGGAGGCTTCACTCCCAGATGCTCTAGCATGACCAGGATCTTAGGATCCCAGGATCCCAGCATCCCAGGAGCTTGGTGACACCAGGATCTCAGGGACTCAGAAGCAGTTTGATTCCTAGGAACTCTGACACACCCAGAATCTCAGCATCCCAGGATCCAGGAATCACAGGATCACAGAGACAGCTGGACTCTGAGAAGTTCTGATTCTACCAGGATTACAGGAACGACAGGGTCCAGTCAGATATAGTGAGGTCGAGGGAGCACTAGAGATAATCAAATGTAGGGAGGAAAGCATAAGAACAGAAGCAAGTGAAACTAAGGTTACTTGGAATCATCAGAACCCAATGCTCCCACCATAGCATGTCCTGGATACAGCATCACACCAGGAAAGCAATATTCACATCTAAAGTCACTTCTCATGGTGATGATGGATAACTTAAGAAGGACATAAATAACTCCCTTAAAGAAATACAGGAGAACACAGGTAAATAGGTAGAAGCCCTTAAACAGGAAACACAAAAATCCCTCAAAGNATTACAGGAAAACACAATCAAACAGATGAAGGAAATGAACAAAACCATACTAGATGTAAAAATGGAAAAAGAAACAGAAAAGAAATCACAAAGGGAGAACTAGAAAACTTAGGAAAGATATAAGGAGTCATAGATGCAAGCTTCACCAAGAGAACACAAGAGATAGAAGAGAGAATTTGGGAGCAGAAGATAGCTTAGAAAACATTGACACAACAGTCAAAGAAAATGCAAAATGCAAAAGGCTCTCAAACCATCCCAGAAATCCAGGACACAATGAGAAGGCCAAACCTAAGGATAAAATGTGTGTAAGAGAGTGAAGATTCCCACCTTAAAGGGCTAGTAAATATCTTCGACAAAATTGTAGAAGAAAACTAACCTAAAGAAAGAGATGCTCATGAACATAGAAGAAGCTTACAGAACTCCAAATAGACTGGATAAGAAAAGAAATTCACGTAATAATCAAAACACCAAATACATTAATAAAGAATATTAAAAGTAGTAATGGAAAAAGGTCAAGTAACATATAAAGGCAGACCTCTCAGAATTAAACCAGCCTTCTTACCAGAGACTATGAAAGCCAGAATATCCTGGACAGATGACAAACAGACCCTAAGAGAACATAAATGCCACCCAGAGTACTATATCCAGCAAAACTCTCAATTACCATAGATGAAGAAAACAAAACTAAATTTACACAATATATTTCCAAAAATCCAGCCCTACAAAGGATAATAGATGGAAAAACGCCAACACGAAGAGGGAATCTACACCCTAGAAAAAACAAGCAAGTAATCTTTCAACAAGTTCAAAAGAAGATAGGCACACAAACGTAATGCCACCTCTAACAATAAAAATGACAGGGAGTAATAATCACTGTTCCTTAATATCTCTTAACATTAATGGACTCAATTCCTCAATAAAATGACTTAGACCAACAGACTGGATATTTAAACAGGACCCAGCATTTTTCTGCATACAGGAAATGCACCTCAGTGACAAAGACAGACACTACGTCAGAGGAAAAAGTTGGAATACAATTTTCAAAGCACTGACAAACAAGCTGGAGTAGCCATTCTAATAGCAAATAAAATCAACATTCAACCAAAAGTTATCAAAAAAGATAAGGAAGGACACTTCATACTGGTTAAAGGAAAAGAATCTACCAAGATGAACTCTGAATTCTGAACATCTATGCTCCAAATGCTAGGGCACCCTCATTCATAAATGAAACTTTACTAAAGCCCAAAGCACACATCACACCCAATACAGTAATAATGGGAGACTTTAACACCCCACTCTCAGCAATGGACAGATCATAGAAACAGAAACTAAAAAGACACACTGAAACTCAGGGAAGTTATCAACCAGTTGGATATAACAGATAATTATAGAACATTTCATCCTAAACCAAAAGAATATACTTTCTTCTCAGCACCTTGTGGTACCTTCTCCAAAATTGAAGATATAATTGGCCATAAAACAAGCCTCAACAGATACAAGAAGATTGAAATAATCCCACACACCCTATCAGATCATCATGGACTAAGGCTGGTCTTAAATTTTAACAAAATCAACGGAACCCCACATACACATGGAAACTGAGTGAAGCTCTACTTAATGATAACTTGGACAAGGAAGAAATAAAGAAAAAATATGAAAAGTGGTAAGAGGAAAACTCATAGCTCTAACTGCCTCCAAAAAGAAACTGGAGATAGCATACACTATCAGCTTGACAGCACATCTGAAAGCTCTAGAGCAAAAAGAAGCAAATACATTCAAGAGGAGTAGATAGCAGAAAATAATCAAAATCAGGGCTAAAATCAACCAA
>NC_034604.1:22634095-22639480 GCF_900095145.1 Mus pahari | reverse complement strand
AAGAAGAAGAAGAAGAAGAAGAAGAAGAAGAAGAAGAAGAAGAAGAAGAAGAAGAAGAAGAAGAAGAAGAAGAAGAAGAAGAAGAAGAAGAAGAAAGCCCAGGATCAGATGGGTTCAATGGAGAATTCTATCAGACTTTTAAAGACCTAGTACCAATACTCTTCAAACTATTCCACAAAATAGAAAGAGAATGTACACTACCCAATTCATTCTATGAAGCTACAGTTACGCTTATACCTAAACCACAAAAAGACCAAACAAACAAAGAGAACTTCAGACCAATCTCCTTTATGAACAATGATGCAAAAATACTCAATAAAAAAATCTTTCCAACTGAATCCAAGAACACAACAAAATGATCATTCAACATGATCAAGTAAGCTTCATTCCAGGGATGCAGGGATGGTTCAATATATGGAAATCCGTCAATATCAACATAATCCACTACACAAACAAACTCAAAGAAACAAATGATCATTTCCTTACATGATGAAAAAGCATTTGACAAAATTCAGCATCCCTTCATGTTAAAAGCCTTGGAAAGATCAGGAATTAGAGGTCCATACCTAAATACAGTAAAAGCTATGTACAGCAAACCAGTAACCAACATCAAACTGAATGGAGAGAAATGGGAGCAATCCCACTAAAATTAGGGACTAGACAAGGCTGGCCACTCTCTCCCTATCTATTCAACATAGTACTTGAAATTCTAGCTAGGGCAATTAGACAACCAAGGGAGATCAAAGGGATTCAAATTGGAAAGGAAGAAGTCAAAAATATCACTGTTTGCAGTTGGTCTGTTAGTATATTTAAGTGACTCCAAAATTCCACCAGAGAACCCCGAGAGTTGATAAACAACTTCAGCAAAGTGGCTAGATATAAAATTAACTCCAACAAATCAGTAGCCTTCCTCTACTCAAAGGATAAACAGGCTGAGAAAAAAATTAGTGAAATTAACCCCTTCACAATAGTCACAAACAATATTACGTAACTTTGTGTGAGTCTAACCAAACAAGTGAAAGATCTGTATGATAAGAACTTCAAGTCTCTGAAGAAAGAAATTGAAGAAGGCCTCAGAAGATGGAAAGATCTCCCATTGTCATGGATTGGCAAGATTAATATAGTAAAAATGATCATCTTGTGGAAAGCAATCTATAATTTCAATGCAATCTCCATCAAAAATCCAACTCAATTCTTCATATATTTAGAAAGAGAAATTTGTAAATTCATCTGGAATAACAAAACACTAGGATAGCAAAAACTATTCTCAACAATTAAAGAATGTCTGGGGGATTCACCATCCCTGACCTCAAATTGTACTTCAGACAAATAGTGATAAAAACTGCATGGATTGGTACAGAGACAGGCAGAAACATCAATGAAATTGAATTGAAGACCCAGAAATGAACACACATGCACACATATGGTCACTTGATCTTTGACAAAGGAGCTAAAACCATTCAGTGGAAATAAAGACGATATTTTTAACAAATGGTGCTGGTTCAATTGGTGTTCATCAGGTAGAAGAATGCAAATCAACCCATTCTTATATCCTTGTACAAAGCTCAAGTCCAAGTGGATCAAGGACCTCCACAGAAAACCAGAGACACTGAAACTTATAGAGGAGAAACTGGGGAAGAGCCACCAACATATGGGAACAGAGGGGAAAAAAATCTTGAACAAAATACCAATGGCTTGTGCTGTAAGATCAAGAATTGACAAATGGAACCTCATAAAATTGCAAAGCTTTTGTAAGGCAACGGACACTGTCAATAAGACAAAAAGGCAACCAACAGATTGAGAAAAGATCTTTAACAATTCTAGCTCCTATAGTGGCCTAATATCCAATATGTACAAAGAACTCAAGAAGATAGACTCCAGAGAGCCAAATAACTTTATTAAAATATGCAGTACAGAGCTAAACAAAAATTTTCAACTGAGGAATATCGAAGAACTGAAAAGAACCTAAAAATTGTTCAACATCCTTAATCATCAGGGGAATGCAAAACTAAACAACAGTGAGATTCCACCTCACACCACTCAAAATGGATAAAATAAAAATCTCAGGTGACAGCAGATGCTGGCGAGGATGTGGAGAAAGAGGAACACTCCTCCATTGCTGGTGGGATTGCAAGCTAGTACAACCACTCTGTAAATCAGTTTAGTGGTTCCTCAGAAAATTGGACATAGTATTTCCTGAGAACACAGTTATACCACTCCTAGGCATATACCCAGAAGATGCTCCAACATATAATAAGGATACATGCTCTACTATGTTCATAGCAGCCTTATTTATAATAGTCAGGAGCTGGAAAGAACCCAGATGTCCCTCAACAGAGGAATGGATACAGAAAATATGGTACATTTACACAATGTAGTACTACTTAGCTATTAAAAACAATGAATTCAAAAAATTCTTAGTCAAATAGATAGAACTAGAAAATATCCTGAGTGAGGTAACCCAATCACAAAAGAAGACACATGGTATGCACTCACTGATAAGTGGATACTAGCCCAAAATCTCCAAATAACCAGGATACAATTCACAAACCATATGTAGTTCAATTAGAAGGAAGAGCAGAGTGTGGGTGCTTCAGTCCTTCTTAGAAGCAGAACAAAATACTCACAGGAGCAAATATGGAGATAAAGTGTAGAGCAGAAACTAAAGAAAAGGCTACCCAGAGACTGTCCCACCTGAGGATTCATCCCATATAGTTACCAAGCCCAGATACTATTGTGTGTGCCAAGAAGTGCATGCTGAATGGAGACCGATACGGCTGTCTCCTGAGAGGAGCTGCCAGAGCCTTACAAATACTGAGGTGATCCAGGCAGTGGTGACACACATCTTTAATCTCAGCACTTGGGAGGTGGATTTCTGAGTTCAAAGCCAGCCTGGTCTACAGAGTCAGTTCTAGGACAGCCGTGAAACCCTGTCTCGAAAACTGCCCCCCCCCAAATCAAAAAACAAACAAACAAACAAAACAGAGGCAGATGTTAGCAGCCAACAATTGGACTGAGTGCAGGGTCCCTAATGGAGGAGTTAGAGAAAGGACCGAAGTAGTTGAAGGAGTTTGCAACCCCATAGGAAGAATAACAATATCAACTAACCAGACACGCCAGAACTCCCAGGGACTAAGCCATCACCAAAGAGTACACATGGCTCCAGCTGAACATATAGCAGAGGATGGCCTTGCCAAGCATCAATGGGAAGAGAGGTCCTTGGTCCTATGAAGGCTTGATGGATGCCCTGGTGTATGAGGGGAACACCCTCATATAAGCTGGGAGTGGGAGGATGTGATAGGGTGTTTAGGAGGGAGGGAAACTGGGAAAGGGGGTAACATTTGAAATGTAAATAAAGAAAATATCCCATTAAAAATGAAAAAAATTGTCACATCAAGAGAAAAAAGAATAATATAGGTTGGTAGAAGATGAATAATTATAGTTATCTACTTCAAAATATATTTGCCTAGATATTTAAAGAAATTACTACTCTGTGGTTTAAGGAAACACCTTACAACAAAACAGAACAGCAACCCACAATTTCCATTTTCAAGGAATGTGAATTGATGGTGAAGATTGTTAAGATATATAATTTAAAAATGAGTTATGTAACCATAATATAAAGGATGACATGAGAAAGAAATGCCAAGAAAAAGTTAATTGTGAGTTTTGACAAAAAAAAAAAAAAACTGTTTTGACATGTTACTTTGTTTTTTTGTTTGTTTGTTTGTTTGCTTTTAAACAGAGTTTGTCTACATAGTCCTACCTGTGCTGGCACTCTGTAGAACAGACTGGCCTCAATCTCAGAGATCTGCCTGCATCTGCCTCCTGAGTACTGGGATAAATGGCATGTACTGCCAGTGCCCAGCAATGTTTTTAAAGTTTTCAGGAAGTCAAAACAAACTTAAACCAGATGCTATCTTATTTCATGCCTGGATCCTGAGAATACCCATCTTGTGAAGGTACACCTAAATGTGAAAGTGAGAAAAGCACGTGGAATTCACTTTATTCTGTAACAGATTTCTAAAAGATATCCAGAAAAATAACTGAGATAACATGTCCAGAAGCATCAGTGTATGGCATAAATTTCTCTCAACTCACTCCAACCCCATAGCAGCTAGAAAAATCACCATAACGCAGAGGAGGAAGGAGTAGACTCATTTCCCTTTCTGTCACTCACGGGCCCTGAAGTCTTGATGGACATGAATAGGATCTTCAACTTATATCTTCTTCTCACAAAACAGAAGAATAATGGCTATTCCAAATGCTATTGAAACTTCATTAAATGAATAAATAGAATACTGTATATTCAATCTCTTTTCAGTAAATTAGTAGAAAAATACTTAATTGACACACTATATTAAATAGGTTTTTTTGGTGTATACTAAGGAAAACAAATTCTATAAATATTTGAATGACAAACCTGAAATCTACAATATGAACTATCAAAATATGTTTCCAGTATCACGCCTACTACGGCAAAGCTATCCACCGAATTCTTCCTACCAGTTCTCCAAAGGGGGGATTAAGTATGGAAATATGGAAATATATAATCCTATGGGTGCCACTCTCATCTAAAGGTACCCTTGTAATTCCTGGTATCTTTCTGTACATATACCTTGAGTATGAAAAACTAACATGTTAGGGAAAGTATTAGGGATTGTAGCCAGTACCCCACACATGTTAGTCAAGAGCTTGAAGCCCCCCTATAAACCTCAGGAGGCAACTGACATTCAGTTTTTTGATTATTTGTTTTTACTGAGTGGTAATCCTTGCTTTTCATAGATGCTTTATCCATTCTTCTCTTGAGAAATATTGGATTGTAGCTATTAAAAAAAAATCTACTGGCAACAGGTGCATGCAGATATTTATTAACATGAGTACAGACATGATTTTCTCTTCAATTAATACCTATGGGGATAATAGTTGAATCATAAAATAAATATGCTTAATGTAAAAGTAATTCATTTTCCAGATATAATTGTCATCTTGGAGGTTTACTGCTTTATAAGCTCATACTTTCTACACTTTTCTGAACTCTGGCTGGTTCAACTCAGCTGTTCTGGCTCAAACTTCTCCCCAAGCTGACTGAATCAAACTTTCTTCTCTAGGCTTCTTACTGAATTGCTCTGCTTGGCCTCTGACTCTGACAATCTGTTCCAATATTCTGTGTCCTCATTCTCTGGCACGTTCTGTCTTCAACTGAAACCCTTTTCTGTAACACTACTTCCTCTTTTTATCCCTATGTACTACTACTTTCTTAGGTTACTTCTCTCTCTGTGTGTGTCTCTCTGTCTCTCTGTCTCTCTCTGTCTCTCTCTCTGTCTCTCTCTCTGTCTCTCTCTCTGTCTCTCTCTCTGTCTCTGTCTCTCTCTCTCTCTCTCT
>NC_034604.1:22618890-22633970 GCF_900095145.1 Mus pahari | reverse complement strand
CTCTCACTCATGAGATTTGGGCATGTCCTATTTGACTCATTCTGTTAGATCTTATCCTGATTCATCACTTTGTTGCTCCTTAATTAGACATCACTTTCAAACATGGCTGCTTCCTTCTACAAACTGAATTTACCTTCATTGTTTGAGGTTTTAAAAGTACATACTAAGGGAATGTACGTATTTTAATCAAGAAACTAGAGACATGTCATTCCAGCTGAATCACACAGACCTAGAATTTCTTTCAATGTGATCCCTTGCCAGAGCAGCCATGCTGGATTAAAAATATCTCTACAGTTTAATTTTTTTATAAAACCAACAATCATTTTTTGAAAACCTGATCTTCAACAGTAAAAGGAATTTATTTTCTTCCAGTCTTTGTCAAAAATAGGTGTTGCCAGGCTTTTCAGCAAGAATTATTGCAATGTGTGGATCCTTACTTTATCAAATATTCAAATAGATTTTTCTGTAGTAACCACTGGTATTGAACCTCTTCTTATATAACCATTGGATATCAATTTTGATGAATTATTTGTTTAGATATTCTTCCAATATTGAACTAAACATTTATATTCTTAATATTCAATTACTGTATTCTGGATATAAATGACTTCTACAAGACACAAGTTATAAATACTTATTGCTAGCATGTATCTTGTGTTTTAATTTACTTAATAGTGACTTTAAAGACTAGGTTGTATTTTTGATTAAATCTAATTTATTAATTTGTTATTATGTAATTTGTGATTTGGTATCTTTGTAAGATGTTGTAAGGCTTCATAATTATTCTTAAAAACCAACCATTTATGGTCATAGATATTGTTTCTTCTCTCAAATATATATTGATAAATTGGTTGCATTTTTATATAAAATTGACAAGTTTGTCCTCTGAAAGATACAAATTTGAACAATGACATTCATAGCCTACATGTCATTATTAAGTTATTTCCTACTTTTTAAGGACATGGGTCTCCCATGTATTTCTCCAAATAAAGCTTAATATTGAATTTATTTGATTACTTCATAATTAGGAGTACTTTTTAGTTTAAATGTATGCACTCCCCTTCCTGTTTTAAGAATTCTGTATTGCATATCCCTGGAATCTTTCTTATTTTTACTAGATTTATTTATAGATTTTATTACATTTTTTAAAGATGGACAATTCAGGATGTTTATTTCTACATTTTAGATGTTACTTTTCTTGTCTTGTTGCAAAAGCAGAATCCCCTTGTTGGGTAAAAGTGACATAATTGCCTCATTCCTTATATTATGAAAGAATAATTCCAATATTATGAGTTTATATGATACTTCTTCCAGGTATTATGTACTTCATAATATTAAGAAGATAAACATTTACTCTTGGTTTGATAAATATTGGGATTCAGAAAATAGTATATTAATGCAAATATATTTAGATAAACATTCTAAAAATTTATTTTACTAACATACAGATAAATCTAAATACTATTAATTTGTTCATAAAATGATGCAAGGATGATCCTATGAGATTATTTTTGTTTGTTTGTTTGTTTGTTTATTTTTGATTTTTCGAGACAGGATTTCTCTGTATACCTCTGGCTCTCCTGGAACTCACTTTGTAGACCAGGCTGGCCTCGAACTCAGAAATCTGCCAGCCTCTGCCTCCAGAGTGCTGGGATTAAAGGTGTGTGCCACCATGCCTGGCTCCTATGAGATTATAATGGAGCAAATGAATTACTATCTCTTGAGAAATTTAGCCATTAAAGTATAAAAGCCAAACATATTCACTACTCAAGTCTGTGACCATGCTGATGCCATTAATTCTCCTGTATTGCCAGTCAAATGAGAGTATAGTGCATGGAATTATGTATATTACTTAATTCTTGATAAAATTAGCAAATAACTATATTACTGGTTTATGCATCCTTGTGGTTATAAGACATGAACAATGAAACTATATACTGTTGATTCTTTAGCTGCAGGCCTCACTTATGCTTTTTGTTTGTTGTTGTTGTTGTTGTTGTTTCTCAGCATATCTCCTGACTGCACCCAGAGGCCATATTGACTGACAGTTCCACTGTAGGACTTAAACCATTTTCCCCTTATGATCCTGGTAATGTATATGTATAAAACAATTCTGTAAATTAAACTGCATTGAAAACGAATTATGATGAAATTTTCAAAAATTTCTTAAATATATATGCAAATATATATATTATATACATATAATATATATATATGTGTTATATATATACAGCATTCATTAAAGAATAAATCAAATTTATGTATTTATGGTAATTTATTTGACATAAGGAATTAAACCTTGGCATAATATTTTATAGCACAAGACACTGAATACTATCAATAATTTTCAGATTTGATCAATAGTTCAGCTTTATGATTGCTCAAATCCAGAATAATATTTCATATATATATATATATATATATATATATATATATATATCACAGACTTAGACATTACTCACTCAACATGGCCACTGAATAAAACTCTAGTGAGCAACTCAACACAAGTTTTAAAAACCAAACATTATAACTTAATATAATATAAAACAGCCTAATCTGATACATACCAAGGAAAGGCCATAAGAAATTAATTAAAAAAGTCTTTTTTTTTTTTCTATCACTAAACCATATTTGTTTCACAAGAGTAGAATATGTTGTAGTACAAAAATCACTGTAGTTAGGAGTGTGCATTTTCCAACCTGAATGCAATTTTCTTAGTCAGTGTTCACTAGCATTACAAAGAGTATCATTCTCTGTAGTGAACACCAGCATCTGAGGTTGGTCATCATGGCAGCTGTGAAGTATAATGCATGTACCCTGGTTCACTATGGCAGGACCACCACCACCGAGTTTTCTCATTTAGTTTTGAATTTAGGTTTAGTTTTGTTCATGCTGAAGAATATTATTATTTCCAAATTTTATCACAACCCCACGTTCAGCAGGATCCCATGTAGCAGGCACACCCAATTTAAGAAACTCAGCCTTACCTAATGTGGAGTTGTGCAAGTACACAATGCAATAAAACCATCATTAAAGGACTGCCTTGAAATGCCTTGTCTAGCATTCTCATGGTGAAACATTTCTGTGTTCCCATGGTGTGTGTGAGTTTCGATCGGTATGCCATCTTTTGATTCATTGGTAAATTAGAGTTGGTAAAACTTGGTTAGTTTTGTTCAATTCTGAATCTGTTTTGAGGTGTAAAATATATTATCAATTGTACATTCATCTGATCAATTGAATCTAGTGCTATTCAACATTTGTTTTTCATTTTATCTTGGTCTGAAATTAGTGTGGCCCTTTTAGATTCCTTTTTGTTAGTATTAACACAGGATTTATTTTTCCTCTATAATTACTCAACTTATTTTAATTATAGTTTTTAGGCAGGATAAGACTGGCTCTTGGTTTTGCATCCAATTTAAAAATTTATGCTTTCCTGCTGTTCATGCTAGGCTCTCTAATTTCAATTTGATCAAGCATATGATCAATTTTTGAACATTTTGATATATATTGTTTACTATAATAATTATTTTCCATTTTTTTTCCTCCAAAGTTTTTGACGGTTGCCATGGCTATTTTTGTACTTTCCCTTACTTATTATTGTATCTTTTGCTTTTTATAGGTTTCTTAGTAGAAATTTTACAATGCTGTATTAAAACATAAATTCAATATAATTTCAATATTCTGATATAACATGGAATTTTCCAGATTGAGTATTTTATTTTCATGTTGCATTTTGAAAATTCACTATTATGTGTTTTAAATTAGTTTATTTGATATTCCTTATACTCAGAATTTATTAAGTTTCATGTATTCTTACACACACACACATACACACACACACACACACATATATATATATATATATATATTCAATCAGACTTGGAAATTTTCATTCGTTAGTTTTTAAAACGCACCTCCTCTCCACTTCTGCTCTGCCAAAGGGAAGCCAGTCATTTATAATCCATATCATGTGTTCTCTGAACTGCAAAACACAATAGTCTATGACTCATTTGTGGCATTTTCTATTATAACATTAGTATAGCAATAATTTCCTCTTTGTAAACAACTTATGCCATAAGAGCCATCCAATAGGCTTCTCACCTCCGCTATATATACTTCTATCTCTAAACAATTGACTTAAGTTATTATAATCTGTATTTAGCTTTTGAATACCAAAAATACCTTAACGTGCAAGTTGTTACCTAAGTTTATGTTTCAATTTTGAGTGTTCCTTTGTTATTGTGGCCCTCTCCTCATTATGCATGGCATTTTCATGGTGCACCTTTATTGGTTACCAGATATGCTGACTTTATACCTTCGGGATCTGGACAGCTGTACTATAGTTGTATTTTCTATATTTCTATAGTTAGACTGGAACTTTGCTATAGGTGTGACATTTCTATATGGATTCATGTTTCTTTGTGTTCAATTCTCTGCTTCTTTGGAATTGGAATAGATAGATAGATAGATAGATAGATAGATAGATAGATAGATAGATAGATAGATAGATAGATAATCTCATCCTGAGATGAGCTGGTGGAAACAGACTATCCTCTGTCCTGAGTGAGAACTACACATTTAATCATTTATTCCAGACCATGCATCTACTTGTCTTATGTGGCCCCCTTCGTGGCACATGCTAATTGGCAATCTGATGAGCTTCTGATGTTAGTATCCTGCAAAACTTCGGTGCTCTCTCTGCATTTTGCAGTTGGACTTTTACTTCCTGCTCTAGCTGCCTTCACTCCTACAAACATGAGTTCTTTCTGCACTAATCAAGGATGTTTCCAGTATGTGCCTCATTTTTTTTTCTTCTTGTATATGCCCTTAGAGTTTTCATGAAAATTAACTGGCCAGTTTATTGGGCTTGATGCTTCTGGAACCAGTTTCTCAGGAATCAGGTTTTTTTTCTTGGTTGTTTTTCACTAACTGTTAAAAATGTGTATAATATGTCCAACTTTTAAAAAATTATTTATGCTTTAGAAAAAATTATCTCTTATTTCCACATTTGTGACAATGTCCTCCAAGTTAAATATAATTACTATGAAATTATTACAATTAGAAATACCAAAAAAACTTCGAAGAATCATGATAGTAAGCTAGATAGAAGAGGCACATAAATGGAAAGAAAAACCCAAATATCTTAAAGAGATACTCTATTGTAAAAAGGCAATCAAGGGCCATGCAGGCTGGAGATGACAACGCTATAAATTTTCTTTTACCAAGAAGGTGTAACAGGAGCTCTGTTTGCAGTGATCTGTTTTACTTCATCAAACAATTCTTTTTGACAATAAAGATCTGATATTTTAAATGAATTAGAAGCAAGCATCTTACTTCACATGATGCTGTGGTGGTTTGAATTAGAGTGGACACATATGCTCATATGTTTGAATGCTTAGTCTCTGATTGCTGAACTGTTTGGGAAAGATTAGAAGAGGTAGAGGAGGTGGAGAAGGTATATAACTGGGCGTGGCTTTGAAGACTCAAAAGTCCATACTGGACCCACCTGTGGATCAGGAAGTAAGCTCTCAGCCAATGTTTGGCCATGTTTTCTGATATGATGGTCATGATTAAATATACGCACTGAAACTGTAAGCAAGCCTCCAATTAACTGCTTTCTTTCAGAAGAGTTTTCTTGGTCATGGTATCTGTTCACAGCCATTGAATGGTATCTAAGACAAAGGTAGTTTCCTTTGTGATTTAATAAGATGGAGATTCTTCTGTGAATTTCACATATCTTAAGAGCTTGCAGTCCCTCTAGCATGCTGGGTTTCTTTGCTTCTGCTTATAACCCATTCTTATGTGTGCTATACCTTGCGGATACTTTTTAACTCTTTCTGCTTCTGCTTCCAGTGAAATACTACTCCTTTGAAAATGCTAGAATCTCAATTACCAGTATTAAACTTGTAAGTCATAGAGAAAATATTTCTTGTTACTTTCTAATATTTTTCAATTTTTTGTGTACTACATTCATAAACTGTTTAAAAATGCATTATATTTATAATATCTATTCTATTCAGCAACTCATTCAGATTTATTGCTTTATTCAAAGTATATCTGGCATATTTTCTGATGTATGCTAAATATTCAATTTTATTTTTATTTTTCTTCTTTAGGAACATCATTTTTATAATAATCACATGCATTGCATTAAAAAAACATGTTTTCAGCCAGGTGTGGTGGTACATGCCTTTAATCCCAGCTCTTGGGAGGCAGAGGCAGGCAGATTTCTAAGTTCGAGGCCAGCCTGGTCTACAAAGTGGTTCCAGGATAACCAGGGCTATACAGAGAAACCCTTTCTTGAAAAACCAAAAAAAAAAAAAGTTTTCCTTGTCATAACATGGGAAAATAATGAAAATCCCATTGTTGTCATCAAGTCATCAGCAATCTCGATATATAATATAGTGAGATTATGTATATAACAGTACAGAAGCAGAAAAGAACAGGAAAAGCCAATATTTTTTGCAGTGTTTTCTTGCCTGCCATGTTTTGTCCTGCATAGGTTCTTCTCTTAGTTGACTTTAACTGTCAATTTGCCACAGGCTAGAGTTATCTGAAGTGTGAATCTCAATTGAGGATTTTCCAGATTAGACTGGCACATGGATATGTTTCTAAGGAATTTTCGTTTTACTAATTAATGTAGGGATTCCTGGCCCACTGCTGGGAGAACCATTCCCTAGGCAGATGGGTCATCATGTATGAAAGTTAACTGAGAATAAGCATGTATGAGAGCCAATAAGCAAAGTTTCTCCATGGTTTCTGCTTCATTTTGTGTCTGGATTTGTGCCCTGAATTCTCCCAATGATAGACTGTGATCTGGAAGAATAAGTAAAATAAATAGTATTCCCTTAAGCTGCATTTGGTTAGATTACTCTATCGCAGTACTAGCATAAAACTAGAATAGTGACATTTCCATTTGATTTGATCCAAATCAGACAGCATTTCATATTCTAAAAAGGTTCGATTGCTTAGTCTACCTTCAGTCTCCATTTTTTATTTTTTGTTTCATGCTGTTTGGATTTTCTCTTAAACTTTGGGTTCTAATAGTATCCCTTGTCCTTGGGGTTTTCATTTTCTCCCTTTCTGTTTGTACAGATTTCAAGCAATCATTAACTGATTTTGACAAGTGACAGAACTGAATGGGTGGGTCAAGGAGAAAGACTGTGCCCAGCGATGGAGGAATGAATTTTGCCTTGCTTTCCCATGTTTCTGCATATTTTTGCCTGCGGGTTTTTCAAATATCAGGCTGCCAGGCAGTTGTAAGTGGTCTCAATTAATTGAGATTTCTGAAGCTAAAAATCAATTTCTTTCAAAAAAATTCACATTAAGGATCAAGATTATTTTATTATTACATAAAATGAGCTTAGCAAATGGAAAGCTGTTCATTCACCCAGCACAAGGAGGACTTGAAATCAGAACAAGGAAAGCATAATGCAGAGATGATTAAACTATGGCAGTGGTTGGGAGGAGGTTGTCCCCTGATGCCCTCTCCTTTACTGTTGTAAAGATAAAGATCCCTCACTTCATATGAAGCATTTGCTCCATAAATACTTACTAGAATGTTTCTTTCCGTACAAATAAAAATTTAATTAGGACTTAGCCTAGGTCCAGTTCCTCGGACATGATTTTCTGGTATCTTTTCCCATATTAGGCACTCTAATATTATTAAAAAATATTAGACACACTTAAATTTATCAATAAAAAAGAAGTATAGAATTTACCTTTATAGCTTCAATATCCATGTTAGGACAAGACCCATTGGCTGTTTTATCATTTCAACAGGCAAAGCCCAGTTGATGTCCAGGAAGGGATATAAGTGACTGTCACGAACATATGACTCATACCTTGTAGAATGTAGCTTCCTGTCATGATGCTTTTTGTAACTAAAGATGGGTAGAAAGTTCTAATCTCTAAGCTCTCTTTCACTGGAAAGTCTTAGATGGAAACTCTGTGGGAGATGCTCAGTGTTGAGGGCTGACTTAGGACAGAAACTCCTTAGCAGACAAGAATAAGGTCCTCTGTCTTCCTCTTTTGCAGTTGCTGGGGTGGATAGTCTAGGGCTTCTTCCAACTTTGATGCCATGTATGCTTTGCAGTCTACTACCATGTGGGTACAGTCTTTGCTGTACCCACATTCACTGTTATACAAGTAAATGAGCTTTATAAAATATTTATTGAGAGCAACTGTAGTCTCAGATTCAAAAGTGAAAGAGGGGGTATCAGTATTAAAATTGAAGAAGCTAACCTAATTCTCAGTATAGCATTGGATACCCTTAAGCAGGCCCGCTGATGCCTGCTTCAACACTTTTTGATCTCATATTTGGTAGCTTTGTCAAGGTGGCATGCCAAATCTGAGACAGACACGGGATAGGAACATAGAAGAAAATGCCAGTGAGCTTCCTGTTCAGCTCTGGGGTGTACTTGCCCACAGCCTTAGCAGCACCAGTAGTTGCAAGGATGATGTTCTGGGCAGCCCCTTGGCCATCACCAACAGCTTCACTTTGCATAGAGCCATTCATGGGAATGTTTGTTATAGTGATGACATGGACTAGGATCATGAATCCTTCCACAATGCCAGAGTTGTTATGGATGGGAGTCAGCGGGGTCAAAGGAATACTTGTTCAGAGTATTGAGTCACACTTCTCATGGTTCATACCCATCACATACTTGGGGCATAATGAGCAGAAAAGCCAGATATAATGACCCATCCTTCAACTGGCCCCCAGCCTACTCCTTTTTTTTTTATTTAAAAAAGATTTTATTCATTTATTATAGGTAAATATACTCACTGAAGCTGTCTTCATACACACCAGAATAGGGCATTTGATCTCATTACAGATGGTTGTGAGTCACCATGTAGTTTTTGAAATTTGAACTCAGGACCTCTGGAAGAGTAGTCACTACTCTTAATTGCTGAGCTATCTCTCCAGCCCCAGCCTTCTCCATGTTGATGAAGACACCACTAGGTTTAAAACATTCTTGACACCAGCCTTCCCCCATATTGGTGGATGTTCTAATTAAATTATCACTAGTGTAACAAAACACCATGCCCAAAACAACTTTGAGGAAATGGGGTTAATTTGAATTATACTTACACATCACAGTTCATCATTAACGGAAGTCAGGACAGGAACTTGATCATGGTAGGAAACTTGAGGAGCTGATGCAGAGTCCATGGACACTAACTGCTTAAAGGCTCTCTCCATAGGGCTTGCTCAGTCTGCTTTCTTATAAAACTCAGGACTACCAGCTCAGGGCTTGTACCACTCACAGTGGATGGGGTGCTCCCACATAAAATACTAATTAAGAAAATGTCTTACAAGTGTATCTTATTCAAGGCATTGTTCAATTGAGTTTACCTCCTTTCAGAGAGCCTTAGCTTATGTCATGTTGACATGAAACTAGCTAACACAACTGACCTCTTGTCAACTTGACACTCGGATACAACATTTTTCAATTATAATCCTTTTTTTTTTCATTTATCTTCAAGATGGCATGCTAATATTAATATCACAATATAAACACGTCTTTAAACATCCCACAGTCTTTGTAAATTCATTCATTTAGAGTCTAGTCCTTGTAAAGTTCAAAATCTCTTAATTATGGACTCATACCAAATCACAACCAAATTACATACCTTTACCTTTTTACTAAAAGAAGAAGGAACTAGGGCACAGTCACAGTTTGAATAAAAGAAAATCAAACTTCAGCTAAACATCTGGTCATGTGGGATTCACTTGTAATCTTCTGGATTCCTCCAAGGAGCTTGTGTCACTTCCCCAGTTTGACACAGAGGCCAGTACTGCCCTCTGCAGTACACACAGTTTATCTTCTAAACTCTTGCTAGCTCCACTCTACTATTGCTGTTCCTGGTGGTCATCCCATGACATTGACATGTCTAAGATTGCTAGAGTCTATTGCTGAACTAAGCTATATGCTTACCAAAAACTCATCCTGGGCTTCCATCTGGGACTCTAGCCATAATACATATTGCCAAGACAAAGACACGCTTCATGACCCCTTCACACCTTCAAAACTAGCTTAGCCTCAGTAAGTCGTATACCACCAAGTTCAGATGCCTGCCAGCATAAGGTATAACTTTGGCCATGTCTTAAACACAGTTTCTATGTACGGCCTCTCAGGGAATACATTCCAGAAGATTTTGTCTCCAAGATGCTGATCTCTTCTTACTGGTCATCAGTTTCTCAGTTCCAGATAACTCTCCTTGAGTATCCTATAAAAGTCAACATTTCCCTTTAGTAGTCCTGCTGTCTTGTTATTCATGCTTCATTCTTCAGTCTTTTTTAGGTAAAAAACAAATAATTTTAATTTAAAATAAAAATAACTCCAATAAAATATTAAATGTCGTTCTGAAACTTCACAAGCCAGGCTTTCTTTGTCTCCATTTCCCTCAATATCCTTAACTTCCAAGATCCTATAGAAGCAGTCTACTTCCATCTTAATGCTAAATGATGCTTCTAGTCCAAAGTTCTGAAGTCCCTCCAAAATTCTCCCCAAAATACATGGTCAGATCTCTCACAACATTGTCTCACTATCCTGGTACCAATTAACTTAGTTACTATTTCTATTGTTTTAACAAAATGCCATGACTAAAAATCAGGGGAGGAAAGGGCTTATTGAGATGTGCTTCCACTTCACATTTCACCATTAGAGGAAGTCAGGACAGGAAGTCAAGCATGGCAGAAAGCTGGAGGCAGGAACTGACACAGAAGGCATAGAGGGGCACTGATTACTTTCTTGCTCTGCATGGCTTGCTCTGCCTGCTTTCTTTCTTTTTCTTTTTTTCAACTTTTACTCTTCTCTCAAGCATTGCATCCCAAACACAATTTCCCCTCACACCATCCTTCCCAGTTCCTCTCCGTCTCCCTCTCTCCTAGATCATCTCTTCCTCTGTATCCCTTCAAGAATAATAATAAAAAGAGTAGGCCTCACAGGGATATCCACCAAGCATTACCTACAAGGATACAATAAAACTAGATAAAACTCCATTTGAAGGCTGGATAAGGCCACTTAGTTAATGAAAAGCGGTCCTGAGCACAGGCAAAGGATCAGTGACATCCCACACTCCAATTGTTGGGAGTTCCTAAAAACTCAGGAATGGCAATACACAACATGGCTTGGGATCGTTCCCATCAGTCACTAACTAAGATGATGTCATACAGGTGGATATTATAGAGGAATTTTCTCAGTTGAAGTTCTATTCTTTCAAATAACTCTACCTTGTATCATGTTGATATGAAAATAGCAAGATCTTGGTCCTGGAAAATAGTGATGGACTTACTGTTGATGTCAAGTTTCCTTTTTCTCAGCCTGATCATGCCATGAAACTTGTCATGGGTAGAGTCATATTGGAACATGTAGTCCATGTAATTGATATCAGTGAAGGACTTCACAATTGCATCAACATCCACTTTGCCAAAGTTAATGGAAGCCCTGATAACCAGGCATCCACTATGGCCATATTCATTCATTTTGACCTTACCATTATGTCTCAAGGACTACACTGATACTACATGGAAATAGGGACAGGCTGTGGGAAAAGGGTGGGTAAACAGAAAGACATGTTCAGGACTTCTTTTCTCAACTCACAGAAGATTGAGTCAGGAAAATCCCTGAAGCTAATTTCCTGCCAGCCTAGACTACTGGACAAGCCTCAGATGAATAAAATAAACTATTCCAAGGACAAGTGGGATGGCACCAAAAAATAACAGAGTTCTTGTAAACTTCACATGCATGTGTAGATATATGCATTCATCCCTTCAGTCACACAGGTATCCACTACAAGCATGTGCATGTGTATACACATACACACATGCATATGAACATGTACACATACACATGTACACACACAAAAGGAACACAGGAGGTAGCTATTCAGCAACACAGTAATGTGTTCAGAAGATTATTACATATCCACATACATGGATTCACATAAACGACCATGTCTTTAAGAAGGATTTGAGAGAATTAAATAAAAATAAAGCCAGGATTAGTAGAAAAGTTGGGGACACAGTCCGATACATTGTTCATAGAGCTAAGTCATCGTCATATTCTAAAATGAAAGACAAAGACTATACAACCAACTCTATTGACTATAATCTCAAAGTCACACCTGAAACTGTCTTGCAATTAGTAGCTGCTGGCTCATGTGGCTCCCATCAGGGACATTACGAGGTCTGTTGTAGACTCACAGTACTTGGAGGGAAGACAGGACACCAAATCACCACTGATAGACATGCCAATAAATCGTCATGTGGTTTGATAAGGAGTGATTAGAGGAAACATTCCCTCTGCCTCACACACAGGGTATAGTTAGATTCAGAATCTGCAAGCTGGGGAACCGAATGCCACTTTCCTGTCTCACTGAGCTGCATCGGGGGAAGGATACCCTCACCTCTAACCCAGGGCAAGCCCTTCACTCCATATCCCTGAGGTAGACAACCAGACTGCAATCCAATTAAGGAGGAAAACTACTCTGTGTCTAGGTGGTATAGTAAAACTAGGAACAGGACTGTCAACTCACAGTTCCCATTTTATTTTCCAGTTATTCAGTGACACATTTGATTTCTCATTCTTATTCTTTGGCTATCAAACTAACTGTTAGTATTTCAGGGAGACAAAGAGGTAGTAAAATGTATATATAATTCCTTAGTATGAAGCACTTCAATCCCAAATATATTTTATAAACCAGAGTTCAGTTTTTACACCTATTCCCCTAATTAGACATTCATTTTTATTAATTCAATGAAGTCAGTAAGAAGACATCAATTGAGAATGAATGAATTTATAGGTTTAACTCTATCAGTCCAAACAGATATTAATCTAAGTACAGTTACATAATGTGGGATTTCTCCACAGCTAAATCTAAACCAAAGAGGTTGGTCAGTGGTCTAAAAAGGAGTTCTTTTAACCACGATTCAGTGGCAGGTTAAAGGTTTTCTTGAGATGATTTTATTGGCTTCTTTTTAAAATAATTATTTAGTTTTACTGTATTTGTCTGAATGATTTGCTTACATGTATGTACATATAAAATCTCCATGTACTGTCCATGGAGGATAGAAGGTAACATTGGACCACTCATATCTGGAGTCCGAGTAGACTTTGGACCACCATGTGTGCAACAGAGAAGGAACCAAGATCCTCTCCAAAAGCAGCCAGTGATTTTAACCACACAAAGTTCTCCCTAGCCCTGTTCTCAGTGTCTTGATTTCAGAAAGCTGGATTATCTGTCGGGATTCTGAGTTCATTTCTCTGTTTTATAAGAAGTATTGGGGGGTTTGCCTGTGTTAAAAATCAGGGCTTCCATTTACATTTCTCTTAATGAAATGATCCTACAGCTAAAGACTGTGTGGAAACCTCTAAATGTTTTCCTTAGTGTTTTGTTCTTATGAAAGGGATGTGTAATCATCTGATAAATGTATTCTAGTTGTACTAGAGCCAAGTCAGTTTTATAGAGTTTCTGCTCATTGCTTTGAATTTGGTATTGAGGCCAAAAGAGGTTGAATTATTTTCATAGCTGAACTATTCTATGAACCCTATTCCTACACTTCCTGACCAAGTTCACATTATTAGTGTTTTAAGTTGTTCAAGCATTTTGGTCAGAAGAAATGGGATTTTGTTATGTTCAATATACATACTGATATGGTTTGTGAATGCTCAACCCTCACAAAATATTACCTGACTGAAAGAAATAAACATTGTGGAGAAAATAAGAAACTTGACTATTTCCTGCAACTCACATTATTACAGCAATTCTACCCACCACGTTTTCTGTGTCTGTTAGCAGAACCCACTTGGGTATGCTTCATGTCATTACTCACTACTCAATGGATAAAAGTGCTACTGTGTCACTTACCAGAGCACCTGATAAGATAACATTTGAGTTCTCAGAGGGTCAGCGTCATTATTTTTTTCTTATCTAGATCCCACTGAAAGTAACCACCTATTTTGGAGAAACACTGGTTTCAAAACCATCTTCCACAAATACTAATCATTTTGAGTTAACCACAATAGTACCAGCTATAGCAGTGTTCACTGCATCATTTTTAAAATGTAAACAAAGTCATGAAAATTCTTTTCAAGTACATTCATATTTAATAATTTTATATACATAGGAACTGATAAACTCAGAACAAACAAGGACTTATATTAAGATCTGAAGCTCACCCATGACTTTATCATGCCATTAGTCAACCTAAAATTATGGTGTTTCAACTGGATTTTCTCATTATCATAAGTGTATGGTGACTATAATTTTGTGTTGTAGGATTTCCCCTTCTCTTGCTTTATGATAAGTCATTGACCTTGATGTACAAGTTGAACATCAGGATTTCCCCAACTAGACATCTTCAACCAATCCCACTTCCTGAGTTCATAAATCCTGTTGCTTTGTATTCTTTGTGGTCTCTTCTCCTTGAACATGGTACATTTTTTCTTGTTGTGATATATCTCTCTCCAACAATTGCATTTCCAACTTACCCACTTGGCAGAATCATGTAGCCACAGAAAAGTGCCAGGAAAACCTTTTGTAGCTTCCATTGCAGCATTAGATCTCCTTACTATCATTTTCTACTGCAGGACCAACTGTATACTTCAATAGACAAACCCAAACTTCTCTCAATTTGCTATCACAGAGGTCAGCTCTATTCAGTACCTTTGTCAAAGAAGATGGTTAGTGTTTTCTGCAGTGGAGAGGAAACAAACCTGGTGGGAAAGTGTCTCAAACAAAGGTAAGAAGAAAAAACAGTATGGCAGCAGATAGGATTGTGAAGACACTTTACTTATCGAATGCCATTGTGGGATGGATAAGTCATACAGATGAACTCCATCAAATGTAGCATATTCTAGAGACATTTCTGGTACTCATGGTGGGGGGGAGGAAGAGAGAGAGAGAGAGAGAGAACCACAGAATATAAAAAAGTTAAAATGTAAATGAAGAAAATATCTAATAAAAATAAATAAATAAATAAATAGTTGAACAGAAGAATGTGGGGAGCCGCCCTCACATTCGCCATTACAAGATAGCGCTGATGTCCTGTGCTCTAACAAACAAACAAGGCA
>NC_034604.1:22581369-22618879 GCF_900095145.1 Mus pahari | reverse complement strand
GGAAATGTTACATGGAAAAAAGGAAAAGTCTGGAATGGAATCTTTCTTTCTCTCTCTCACACACACAAACACACACACAATCACACATACCACACTACTACAATCACCACTGCCTCTCTCTGTGTCTACCAACAGTGTATTTTATGTCTATAAATACTTTTAGATAACATGAAATTTAGCCCTCTGGCACCTTTATCCCACTGGATCTCACAAGTAACCTAAAATGTGATTCATCTTAGTTTCCCCAGTATTATCAGAAATAAAATGAATGAAAATATCACTTTAGGGGAAGTATACATGCTTTATTGTAAGATCTGCTGTGATATAAACTATTATTGGCAGAGAATAAGTTCAAATACAACTAATGTAATAACACAGCTGACATTTAAGCAGCAATACTATAAGTAGAATGAGGCTATAATATTTTTGCCTGATAAGAACAAAGGCACTCATGTTTCTAACTGCATATGTAGCAGAGGATGGTCTAGTCGGCCATCAATGGGAGTAGAGGCCCTTCCTTTGTCTTGCAAAGATTCTATGTGCCAGTATAGGCAATGCCAGGGCCAAGAAGCAGGAGTTTTTGGGTTGGGGAGCAGAGGTAGGGGGCGGTATAGGGGATTTTCAGAGAGGAAACAAGGAAAGGGGATAGCATTTGAAATGTAAATGTAGAAAATATCTACTAAAAATGTTTGAGAATGAAAAAAAATGTCTGGGTGTGGTAACACACGCCTTTAATCCCAGCAATCAGGAGGCAGAGGCCGGAGGATTTCTAAGTTCAAGGCCAGCCTTGTATACAGAGTGAGTTCCAGGACAGCCAGGGCTACATAGAGAAACCCTGTCTCGAAACAAACAAACAAACAAACAAACAACTAAGGCAGTGTTCCATATCCAAAGTTTTTTGTGAACATTTTTAGAAATACACATGATGCCATCTTCCAATACATACCTTCACCTGCCTTCTTGAGCTGGCACTAATTCCCCACCCCACAGCCCTGACTGGCTCCCTAGAGGCCTGCTCCAGTGCAGAATGTAAGACACCCAAGTGAGACACTATGACAATGCCAATTGCTAGAACTTTACTAAGGCCAGCAGTTTCAAGCTCCACCTCACACTATTGGTATTCTACCTTCTTCCTAGTCCACACTTCCACAAGTGATTACAGAATGGTACCTTCCCTGCCCCACAAGTCACTCAAGTGCAAAACCAATGCCCAATCATCCTGTCTGCTGTTTCCCAAGCACACCAACCCTATGGGAACTCCAGCTTTGTTCTAGTCTATATCTCCACCTCCAATCTCAGATCAGCACACAGCTTCCCATCTCACAGCTCTGCTTGTCTCCCAGGAGACCTTCACCAACCAGGTACACCTAGGGACTACCAAGCCAGCCAATACCAGAGGCATCCAGGTATTAAAAGGCAAGTACAAGAACATAATCAACAGAAGTCAGTGCAATATGGCAATATCAGAACCCAGCTCTCCTACTACAGCAAGCCCTGGGTACCTTAACACACCTGAAGAGCAAGACTGTGTCCTTAAATCTCATCCCATGAAGATGATAGAAGCCTTTAAAAAACATATCATTAAATTCCTTAAAGAAACGAAGAGAAACACAATCAGTTTATAGGCTTTTAAAGGGGGAACAAATAAACCTCATAAAGAAATGCAAAATAAAATCAAACAGGTAAAGGAAATGCATAAAACTCTCTAAGACCTAAAAATGGGAATAGAGACAATAAAGAAAACAAATTGAGGTAATCCTGAAGGTGGAAAACCTAGGAAACAGGAGGTGTATGACAAAACCTTTAAGTCACTGAGGACAAAAATTGAAAAAGATATTAGAAGATGGTAACATCTAGAATGATCATGAAGAGGTAGGCTCAAAAAAGTAAAAACACCATCTCACTAAAATCAATACAAAATTTCAATGCATTTCCTATCAAGATTACAACATAATTTTTTTGCAGACCTTGAAAGAAATATCGTCAATTTCATATGGAAAAACAAAACACCCAGGATACCTAAAACAATCCTGAACAATAAAAGAACTTCTGAAGGAATCCCCATCCCTGACCTCAAGTACTACAGACCAAGAGTAATAAAAGCTTCTTGGTTGCGCCTGGCAGTGGTGGCACATGCCTTTGATTAAAGCACTTCTGAGTTGGAGGCCAGCCTTGTCTACAGAGTGAGTTCTAGGACAGCCAGGACTACACAGAGAAACCCTGTCTTGAAAATAACAAAAACAAAACAAAACAAAAAATAACTTCTTCGTATTTGTATAGACACAGATGGATTGAACAATTGACTCAAGTCAAAGACACAGAAATAAACCTACACATGTATGGACAATTGATTTTTGACAAAGAAGCCAAAACTGTACAATGGATAAAAGAAAACATCTTTAACAAATGGTGCTGGTCTAACTGGATTTCTGCATAAAGAAGAATATAAACAGATCCATATTTTTTCCCCTGTACAAAACTTAAGTTCAAGTGGATCTAGGATCTCAACATCAAGTTGGATACACTAAACCTAATAAATTGGAAATAGCCTTGATCACATGGGTACAGGAGATAGTTTCTGAAACAGAATACCCATGACTCAGACTCTAAGTTCAATTAATAAATGGGACCTCATGAAACTGGAAAACTTCTGTAAGGAAAAAGGACATGATGTCACTAGCACAAAATGACAACCTATAGATTGGGAAAATATTGTTACCAACACTACATCTGACAGAAGGATAATATCCAAAATATGTAAAGAACTCAAGAAACTAAACTCCAAAAGAATAAAAATTCAATTAAAAATGGGGTTCAGACTTAAACAGAATTCTCAACAGAACAATATCACATGTTGAGAAGCATTTGTTCAAAATCATTAGTCATGAAGAAAATGAAAATCAAAACAACAATGAGATCCCTCCTTATACATACCAGAATGACTAAGATAAAAAACTCAATCAATAGCATGTGCTGACAAGGATATGGAGAAAGGGAAATATTTCTCCATTGCTGGTGAGATTGCAAAAAGGTATAACCACTACAGAAATCAACTTGGCGGTTTCTCAGAAAATTAGAAATAATTTTACCTGAAGACCCAGATATACTGTTCCTGGCCCTGAACCCAAAAGATGCTCCACCATATCACAGGACCTATGTTTTACTATGTTCACAGCAACCTTATTGATAATAGCCAGAAACTGAAATAATCCAGATGTCCTTCAACTGAAGAATGGACACCGAAAATGTGGTTCACTTATACAATGGAATACTATTCACTTATTAAAAACATGGACAGCATAATGTTTGTGAGCAAATGAATGGATCTAGAAAATATAATTCTGAGTGAAGGAACCCAGACCCAAAAGGATATGCATGCTACGTACTCACTGATAAGTGAATATTAGCCATAAAGTACAGAATACCCATGATACATCTCACAGACCCAAGAAATTAAACAAGAGGGAAAGCCAAAGTGAGGATGTTTGAATCTCATTTAGAAGTGGAACAAAATAGTCATAGGAAGCAGAGGGAGGGAGGAAACTGGGTGGGAGATGCCATGGGGGAGGGAATAGGAGTGTCAGGATCAGGTGTGGGGAGAGATAGGAGATAGGGCCAGGAGAATGAATGGAAACTGGCAGCTGCTGGAGTTGCAGGTAGGAGTGGGACAGAACTCTAGGATGTCTCATAGACCTGGATGGTGGAGGCTCCCAGGAGTTAGTGTAGGCTGCCTTAGTCCAGATGCATAGCTAAGGGACATGTGACCTAAAAAGGCCACCTCCTGTAGCCAGGTAGTAACCCCAGTGGAGGATAAGGACACTAAACAACCCACAAAACTTTCAACTTAAAATTTGTCCTGTCTAAAAAGGAGAAAGATAGAGCAGAGACTGAATGAATGGTCAACCAATAATCAGCCCAACTTGAGAGACAGCCCATGGGCACGCATCAATCCAAGACACTATTAAGGACATGCTGTTAATGCTTGCATACAGGAGACTAACAAAACTGTCCTTGGAGAGCCTTCACTAATAAGCTGACTGGAATAAAATGCAAAGACCCACAGCCAAACGTTGGAAAGAGTTAGAAGACATTTATGGAAGAGTAGTGGGAAAGATTGAAAGGCCCAAAGGGGATAGAAACTCCACAGGAAGACCAACAGAGTCAACTAACCTGGAACCTTAAGGGCTCTCAGAGACTGAACCATCAATCAAAGAACATACAGGGGCTGGAGTGAAGTCCCCCCAACAGATATATAGCAGCTCAGTGTCCATGTGGGTCCCCTAACAACTGGAGCAAGGGCTATCGCTAAAGCTGTACCCTGACATGGAATCCCTTCCACAACATAGCTGCCTTGTCTGTCTTTAGTGGGAGAAGATGTGCTTAATCCTGCAGAAACTTGATGTACCAGGGATACGGATAACATGAGGGGGGTGGGATTTAAGTGTCTCAAAGGAGAAGAAAGGGATGGGTGATGGACACTGGGAGGGGGAGACCCAGCAATGGAGGGAGAGCTTTTAGGATGTAAATAGGTAAATTCATTAAAATAAATAACGCATACAAACAAAGCAAAACAAAAAAACAAAGAAATGCAGATAATATGGGCCAGAAATGTGGGTAAAAAATATTTTGAAATTCTATTTTAAAATACTCAAATATTGAAAAATTAAAGAAAACTAAGAAACAATGTATTATTCATGAAGTAATCATATGAAAAATCAGCTAGTTATTTCAATATATATGTACACATAATTTGTATATATACAATATTTGTAATTATAATTAAATAATTACTTTTCCCCTTTTCTTCCTAAAACACCTTATATATATTATATCCTTTTTAAGGGTGTGGGTTTAAGTGTGTGTATGGACATCATGGTATGACTTATATGTATGTGTACTCTGGGCTATTTGGTATTGGATACCTAAATGGTGTGTTGTCCTTCAGGGAATACTATTTTTCTTTCTCTGTATTAGCTGCATTTAGCTCTTTTCCAAGGCTTGGGGTCTCAATCAACCCATACAACTATGGTCAGCTGATCATTGACAAGGGAGCTAAAGCCATCCAGTGGAAAAAAGACAGCACTTTCAACAAATGGTGCTGGCACAACTTGCAGTTATCATGTGGAAGAATGCGAATTGATCCATTCTTATCTCCTTGTACTAAGGTCAAGTCTACATGGATCAAGGAACTCCACGTAAAATCAGAGGCTCTGAAACTTACAGAGGAGAAAGTGGGGTAAAGCCTTGAAGATATGGGCACAGGGGAAAAATTCCTGAACAGAACAGCAATGACTTGTGCTGTAAGATCGAGAATTGACAAATGGGACCTCATAAAACTGCAAAGCTTCTGTAAGGCAAAAGACACTGTCAATAAGACAAAAAGGCCACCAACAGATTGGGAAAGGATCTTTACCAATCCTAAATCAGATAGGGAATTAATATCCAATATATATATATATATATATATATATATATATATATCAAGAAGATGGACTCCAGAAAATCAAATAACCCTATTAAAAACTGGGGTACAGAGCTGAAAAAAGAATTCTCAACTGAGGAACACTGAATGGCTGGAGAAGCACCTGAAAAAATGTTCAACATCCTTAATCATCGGGAAATACAAATCAAGCCAACCCTGAGATTCTACCTCACACCAGTCAGAATGACTAAGATAAAAATTTCAGGTGACAGCAGATGCTGGAATGGATTTGGAGAAAGAGGAACACTCCTCCATTGTTGGTGGGACTGCAAGTTAGTACAACCATTCTGCAAATCAGTCTGGCAGTTCCCCAGAAAATTGGACATAGTACTACTGGAAGATCCAGCTATACCTCTCTTGGGCATATACCCAGAAGATGTTCCAACTTGTAATAAGGACACATGCTCCACCATATTCATAGCAGCCTTTTTTATAATAGCCAGAAGCTAGAAAGAATCCATATGTCCTTCAACAGAGGAATGGATAAAGAAAATGTGGTTCATTTACACAATGGTGTAGTACTCAGGAATTAAAAACAACGAATTTATGAAATTCTTAGGCAAATGGATGGATCTGGGGGATATCATCCTGAGTGAAGTAACCCCATCACAAAAGAACATACATTATATGCACTCACTGATAAATGGATATTAGGCCAGAAACTTAGAATATCCAAGATACAATTTGCAAAACACATGAAACTCAACAAGAACGAAGACCAAAGTGTGGGTACTTCGTTCCTTCTTAGAATGGGGAATAAAATACCCATGGAAAGAGTTACAGAGACAAATTTCAGAAATAAGACAGAAGGAAAGACCATCCAGAGACTGCCCCACCCGGGGATGCATCCCATATACAACCACCAAACCCAGGCACTATTGCATATGCCCCTGACATGGCTCTCTCTTGTGAGTCTATGCCAATGCCTGGCAAATGCAGAATTGGATGCTCACAGTCATCTATTGGATGGAACACAAGGCCCCTAATGGAGGACCTAGAGAAAGTACCCAAGGAGCTGAAGGGGTCTGCAGCCCTATAGGAGGATCAACAATATGAACTAACCAGTATGCCCCAGAGGCGTGTCTCTAGTTGCATATGTAGCAGAAGATGCCCTAGTTGGTCATCAATGGGAAGAGAGGCCCTTGGTATAGTGTAAATCATATGCCCCAGTTCAGAGGAATGCCAAGGCCAGGAAGCAGTAGTGGGTGGGTTGGGGAGCAGGGCGGAGGGAGGGTATAGGGGGGGTTGGGGGATAGCATTTGAAATGTAAATGAAGAAAATATATAATAAGAAAAGACAAAAAAAGAAATTAGAATGTCTATTGGTTCTATTCTTATTCAGGTCATGTTTAGGCATCAAGAAAATTTTTCTTTGAGACACATGGAGACCGTTACTAAAACCCACATTCTATCATTACAAAGAGTTGTGGAGCTAAAATAGTTCATTTTTATTTGCAAGTAAATTTACTTTCTTCTCAACAGAAAGAAAGGAAAGTATACATCAAATGTCCTTCAAGGATCAACTAGGTCTACAGATCATTTATTGTCTTTTTTTTTCTTTTTAAAGATTTATTTATTTATTATATGTGAGTACACTTTAACTGTCTTTAGACATACCAAAAGTGGGAGTCAGATCTCATTATGGATGATTGTGAGCCATCATGTGGTTGCTGGGATTTGAACTCAGGACCTTCAGAAGAGCAGTCAGTGCTCTTAACCCCTGAGCCATCTCTCCAGTCCCTAAAAATACCTTATGTCCAGGAACCTACAGAGGCCAGAAGAGGCTGTTGAATTCCCTGGAACTCGAGTTATAGACTGTTGTGAGACAGCATGCAGTGGCTGCGAACCAAGCCTTCAAGAGTAGTAAATGTGCTTAATTGCTGAGCCATTTCTCTGCCCAACACACTTCTTTTTGTTGTTAGTTTTAAAGCCCCCGGGCGATTCTAATCTGTAGGGAGGGCTAAGAATCTCTGCATCTGACATTCCCAAAGGCCAGCAGCACCAGTGAGGAGCCACATGAAGAGTGAGCTCCAGGAGTGGCTGCCATGGAGTAGTCTCATGTCTGCTTCCTGTAAGTTATTCTGCCCTCGCAAATGACACCAAAAAGCCGGATTCCTCAAGAAGAGACAGCAATGTCCATTTTCCATCTCTCATGGCACACTACTGGAATGCACAGCATCTTTTATGACTCATTTGGAAAACATAGGAATGGAAAAATAAATGGCTGTGGCTATTGGTATTTGGTGATTCTGGGTCAGTTTGCTCAGTTCAGAAGCCTCATTCCCTATTTCCCTTCTCATGTCTGAAAGCTAATTCTTTCAAAGTTTTGTTGTGTTTTTATTATTTTCTAAGATGAATGTGTGGATAGAGTAGGAAGGAAGAGGGCTGAAAACTTGCAAAGAATATCAGATTATCTTCATTCAACAGACAACAGATGCTGGGAAGACACATACTTGCAGGTGGTCAGACCCACTGAAACACCTAATCAGAAATCAATTCAACAAACAGGAGGAGACATTTCTTTTTGTCTGACTCAATTACTTTGGAAGGAAAAGACAAAGTGTGCCAATGATGTGGACACGATCTCCCTGTGCAGATTAATAGACTAATGCCAATGTCCAATTCAGGTCACATGTTTTCCTCTTCTTGAGTTATCAGATGTAGACACATGAAATCTAGAGCTGAAAAGACTCTTAGAAGCCATGTAAACAAGAGCAGCCTTTAAATCAAAAACTCAGTCAAGTGAACTCACAAATCTATGCACATCCTGCGGCTGTTGGGCGGGTGATGTCCTCGCAGTGGGTCAATGTGGACCCACAGCCTTTTGAAAAGATAACAAAGGCTGCTTCTATTGAAGCCTGCTATAGAGCAAAGTCATTTTGATATACATGCCATGGTTGTCAAATGCACTCTTCAGAGGCAAAACAATTCTGATTAATAAATGTTTCCAGCTGCATATAAGGTAGGTATTTGTGACTTAGCCCAACAGATCTTTTCGAATATTTCTTTTCATTTATCCAACCCTACTTGCATGCTTATTATTTTTATAAAACGGAAGAACAGTTTAGTGACTAAGTGTGTTTGCTGAATCAGAGTGAAGCCCAGGGTTCAAATCCTGAACACCCCACTTAAAAAGTCAGTGTTGACAGAGGAAGGTACAGACACGAAGATTTCTGGTGTTGGATGGCTTGCAAACTTAGCTCAGATCTCAGTAAACACTCTCATCTCAAGAAATAAGTTAGAGAATGATAGAGCAGAAAACCTGTCACCCTCTTCTACCTCTACAAGCACACATGGTAGATGTATTAAACACACAGATGTGCATATACTATGTACATACGCCATACCCATGTACATCTATCACATGTGTCAAAGATTATCATGATGTTTCAATAGCCTGAACTATTTAGAAATGTCTTACCTCAGAAGACACCCAGGAGTAAAGCCAGCAGCAACATCAAATGCAACAAATGTTCATTTTATCTACCAGGTCACTTGGTGTCTTTGACACGGGACAATTTAATAGAGTTTGGCACTGAAAGATTTCTGGGTTAAATGAGAAAACTTTGACCATAAAGAAAATATTAGGCATTGCTTCTGAATAGCTAGTGCTCTGGGCCCAATGTAGCCAGTTGGGGTCTTTGCAGCAGTATGGGGTTTATCCATAGCAGCAACAAGCTCTTAGTCTCACTTCACTCTTCAGTGACTGGGGTGACACAGTGAAATATGAGAGAAATATGATTTTTGGAAACTAAATCAAATGAAATAAAGAGTGTAGAAATGTCTTATAAATGCTAAATTCTGGTGAGATTTTATTATACCATGTCTTATAAGAAATAAAATCAACACACCTTGTAGAACTCTGGATTTGGTGTTTAAAAGCTCAGCATATTCTCCTTCAACTTCATCAACTCTGGACAGGAGGAACTGTTATCATGCAGCTTCTCAGAGAAGCCTATCACAGTAGAGGATTCCTGTTAGGGTCTGCCACCATTGATTGAGGGATAAATCACTGTGGTGTTTTGTGTGTTCATTTTCACACATTAATGTAGAACTTATTAAAATTACTAAGATAAATTATAAAATATATATCTTGCTTCAATATATTGTTCATAGATCTCTCTTTGATCATGAATACATGATGGTCATCATATAACTGAATGTAGCACCCCCGAATAATAGGCATAGCCTAACAAACCCTATGAAAACAGTGTAACATCGTACTGAAGGATCATCTAGATTCCAGTGTTCTGCAAGCTGTTGAAGGATAGAAAATGCCCAAGAACCTCCCAGTTTACACTGTAGAATAGTTCGTTTGAAGTAATTCTGATACACATTCTGCTATGACCCAGAAAAAAGTAACTTCATTTGAAATGAAGATAAACTGGAGAAGAGACATGCACAAGATATGGGAACTCTTCCCTGAAGAATGGATACACAGATTCTATGGGCTACAGGAGAGATGAGAAAATAGTGCTTTAAGAGGATGGGATGTTTAAAGGAGATTATGGACAGGACATTTTTTTAAAAGAAGAAATAAAACCATTTGGGGAAGGATGGCAATATTTATTTGCTGTAACAGAAAGTAGATATAACAGAGTCATTTCATAAAAAAATTTAGGCTACATGAATGAGGTCAGGTCTCTATGACATAGTCTGTGAAGGGTAACATTCATGGGGAACATGTTTGTGTTTTCTACCTGTGAGATAAGGAAAGATGGATAAGGACTGAATGATAGCATCTGCTTGGCTATTCATCACAGAAACTTGAAAGAAACTTAATCACACCTGAGCTTATATTTATTTTGTTGTTGCTTTAAATTTTTAGTAAAATCTTCATACATTTCAGTGATATGCTACACACACACACACACACACACACACACACACTACCAAATTTCCCTTGCAAATGATTTCTCTTCACTTATATAAGGAAGAAATATATTTTGCCTTTATAGAAATATAGCAAATACCAGTTTCCTTAAAATTTTCATGCAGAGATGAGGAAAAAGAATGCATTTTCACAAAGCTCATCTTAATTTCTTTTTGGAAAAAAAAAATCATCCTTCAGTGCAGCAAGTCATAAGGAGGCGTAGCCAGCAAAGGCTGCACAGTTAATGTTGCTCACGGACCCCTATGGAGCGGAAGGATTTTACTAGAACTCTATGAAGTGCCTTGAAATTAATTTTCCTATAATAGAAACTACTTAAAAGAATTATCTTGCTGTGCAGCAAATCAGTTCATGTGGCAGATTTATGCTTTCATCTAGAATTTTCTTGAAGGGGGCAAAGGCAACAAAGAGATGGTTTGGATGAACTTAAAATCAGTCTGCTGAAGCCTGGAGTTTTGTTCTTAGGTTGAAAGAACTTCAGAAATGTTGAGTCCAAAAGAAATGAAAAACTGTTTTGGATAAACATCAAGATATTTTAAAAAAAAATGATTTCAAGCTGAAAAAAAAATCTTCTAAGGTCACAACTATTTTCAAGATGACTATTCCTAGCGTCTGGTCAGAATGCACAGGCACACATATGCACAAGCACAGGTGTGAATTAAATGCCCACCTGTGTGCACATTACATGTCTGAGGATATTTCAAACCCTTTGTCAGAGTATGCTCATTGTTTTCATATTTATTTTTATGGCAGTACACAATAGCAAACCACCCCAACTTAACCCAATAATGTGTACTTAGTATTTTGACAGTCAGTTGGATGACTTTGTCTTTTGTCCCATGAATACTGATTCAAAGAATCAATAAAATTCTTTGCTGGCCCACCACCACATACTTTCAGTAATACTGAGGGTAAGCCATAAGAGGACCGAGAGTATAGGAATATCATAGAGCCTGTTTTGTGCCAAGACAAGGAAGTAAAGGCTGTTGCTTCTGTCTGTGGTATTCCATGATGCTGAACTAAGTGTAAAGGATACTGGGAATTAGATGTTGTGATGTTCCAAGAAGATGTAGTTCTCCTGAGTATTTGATGGGTCCTGCAACACAATGAAATCCACATTTTCCCATTGTTTATTATCAGCAGCCTCTTGCTGGCTTTCAGAATACCACACTGTCTGACAATAGAAAAGATTTAGAGAGTGAAAATATATGGAGGAGACATTTGCATCTTAGTCATTATAAATAGAGAATATTTTGCAAGAAAGATGAGGGTGGCATTTGCTGATGAAAGACAACACAACGGAACCAGTCAGGAACAGTCAATGAGCAAATGGCTGTGTAGAGACTACACTGTGGTGAAGGAAGACTGGGAGTGGACTAGGGAAGGAGCTGCAGGTGGCTCCATAGTACAAACAAATTCTGAGCAAGTCTATAAAACAATACCTGTAGGTTATCCAACTCACACAAAAGGTTCCCTAACCAAATTACAAATGCTTAAATGTCATAGAAAAAGAAGAAATCTGTAGCTTGCTGCTTAAGAAATAAAAGAATGAAAGCAACTGAGGAGAAACATCAAAGAGCTAATTAATATTTTAGAGGGTCCAGCTCCAACTGTTCTCATGACCTTGCTTTCTAGACTCTTACAAGGAAGTAATTCAAGCCAGAACCGTATCTACTCCCTTTGTTTTAATTGACCTGATTATAGGTGGACACTATGGAGAGAGAGGTGGGACAGAGCGAGAGGTGTCTCAGGATTTGAAGCTGGTTTGGTCTACACAGTGTTTCAAGACAACAAGGGCTACACAGCAAAACCCTGTCTTGAAAATCAAAAACAAACAAAAAAATAAATAAAAATAAATTTTTTAATTCAAAGGGCCACTTAAATTTCCTTATAAAAGTAAAAGAAAAAAAATGCCATGTTTTGTTTGCTTGGTTGTAATTTAATAAAACTGGTCCCTTCATAGAAATATCAAGAGTGTGATTTCAGTGCACAATACATGTGGAAAGTAATAGAAGAGAGTGGTGAGGAGTTAAATAGAAACTGTGAGATCTACCTTTGTGTATTCCCTCACAACAGAATGCTTAGCTATGTTCATGGAGATCATTCTTAATCCTCCATATTAATTGATATAGTGACAATAAGTCTTTTGCATGTCTCTGGCAAAATAACCTATAACCACAGAATCACAGGTCTTCTCATTTTTTCCTCTTATTCTTATACTGTGGAACCCTCGAATGTAGTGTCTTACTTTTCCTTTAAGAACTTTTCTACAAAACACAAAACAAAAACTAAAACTACTGTGTAATCAATCTGTACCACTTCTGGGTAGATTCCCAAAGGACTCAATATCCTACTGAAAATGCATTTGTATATCCAGGTTCAATGCTCTTCATGAAAGACCATGGAAGTGGACTAGCTGTCTATCAGCACATGAATAGACAATGCGTACATGGAATCTATGAACAGTGTATTTTATTCAGACCATAAGAAAAATGAAATTATGACAATTTAGGAAAATGAATGTATCTGTAAATTATTATATTATGTAAGGGGATTAAGACACATAAAAGTGCACCTTTTTTCTCATATTCAGGACCTAGATTTCAATGTTATGCATACAACCATGCAGAGTATACGAGTGTGAGTATAGACATACATCAGAAAACCAGAAACAGCAACGTAAGAGGGAAAAGGTGTTGAAGAAGTTGTGGGCAGAACTCCTGTGATAGGAGTGCAAGTGAACCTACTAACAGTGGAAAGTCTAAGGAAGAGCAGGGGTTGTGGGGAATGAGGGAAGATCAACATAAGAATGAAAGGACACTGTGTTCGTGGGCTTAATGGTAATGAAAGTAATCACTTTGTAGAATTATTAGAAAGCAGAAGTAAAATGAAGAGGTTTAAAACCAACCAACCAGGCTACAAACAAAACACTGTGACCATTTTGGGGAGGATTTGCAAGATGACTTATTTTTCAAGATATGTGTGTGGGGGCGGGGGTAGGGGGCTTGATCTATGAAAGTCAGAGACAGAGAGAGACACACACAAAAAGAGAGGTGCATGCACATGCACACATAGAGTATGTATGAATAAATGAGCGAGTGAATTAATGAATGAATGAATTATATGGTATATTCCCTCCATAATTGAACATTATTTAATGCACCAGACATTGCTTCACCTTGATTTGCATTAATAGGACCTTTCAGCTTATTCGGGAGTATAGTCCTAGAAAATATCTGACATTCACCTTCAATAATAAAATATATATCTCATGTACAAATGAACCATTTCTTATTTATAACTTTGTGAAATATTTTCCCAGGGTCTGAGAAGCAAGTCCTTTCCTCACCAATGACTGGTTCCCTAGTTAAATTTCTGCAATGTCTCTGCACACCCAGAGTTCTCTCTGTTTTTGACCTTTCCACTGTTACACCTTTGTACTTCTTTGCAATTACATTTTGGTCAACAAATATTTTTATATGGGTCTTATGCTCCAAATAACAGAATAAGTGAAAGTAATTGTCTCTGTTTTATGAATAGGTATTTTTTAGATTATCCGGATTTGTTCAGATAAACCTGGGTAATATACATTTGATTATTTTTCTGCATATGAGAAATTGATACTTGATATTATGTACTTTGCCCCTGGCAATCCAATTCTGGTCCTCACCATTCGGCTTGAGAATAATTACTCAATTCCTAACTAAGCTTCTGCTCATACCTCTATTCTCTCAGCTTATTGTATTTCTAGTCAACTAATACCTTCTGTCTTATTTGAGGAGTTAGCATGTGAAAATATTTGCTGAACTTGGTTCCCTGATGGGAAATGCTAGCCAGTAGAGTCAAATATATTTTTGAAACATAAACACATTTTTAGTGTCTGTAGCTAATAATCAAAGCAAAGGTTTTCTGCTGTGACAAACATCCTATTTACATTGGAAATAGAAAAGATACGTATTCTTTGTGTTTATTAATTGTACATAGCCCTTTCTGTAGCTGACAATTTCCATTTGAATCTTAATATGTCCTCTGTGCAAAAAGGTACCACACAGTTACCAACCTTGAGGGCTCAGTATTCAGAGTGGCTCTAATCTTTGGAAGATGCATTTTCCCCATCAGCAGCCCTAATGTCCCCCTAGGGAGAAATTTGTCAAAGGAGGAATTTGTAAAGTCACCATCTTCACAAAGACCCTAGAGAAGGAATCTAGCTGATGTGATTCAAGACCTCTGAAGGTGAAAAATGGGGCCGAGTAGCCTTTGGTGCCATGGGGACTTTCTGGGAAGTGTTGGCATACCTTCTGTGAATTAAATCAGAGTGGTTCTTCTAGGGAGCAGAATGGTTTTCCTGAGAGAATTGCCTGACAGCACACATGAAGGCATGAAGCAGCTGTTTAGATGGAACGACTCACTCCCGCCCATGTTTACTCATTCGAAATCACAAGGTGTTTGAAAGCAAGAGAAATCTAGGAAACCTTGAAATTTACAAATGGAACTGATTAAAGGGCTCAATGGATAATTATTGCAAGTCTTTGAAAAGAAAATGACTCTCAGTTCTGGATAGAAGGAAGGACTGCTAGATTTCCTTAGCTCAAAACAGGTTTTCTGTATACTACAAGAAGAGAAAATACTCTACATATCTACCTCAGATGCTATACTCTTTATTAATATGTAGACTTCTAGGGATTAGACATTACATAATCATAATTATTTTTAGTCTTCAAAGTTTGTATGTACATGCCTGTGTGCACAATATGATTTTTACAGTGAACATTAGTCATTAAATAAAATAGTAAAATCTCATGGTACCATAGATAATATCTATTTGGGTTATATATTGAAATGATGACAAATTTAAATGGGGGAAATATGTAGACCACCAATGAATACAGAATTTGCATAATTCTTTTATTTGAACGTGAACTTAGAATTTTGGATACCTAAACTACCAAGCCTTCTTCTTCCCAAGCTACATTTCTGTCCAATACTAGATTTGGAGTGCAATTTTATTATTCTCAATGGTAGAACCAGCGTAGTTACATTTAGCTGGGGTTTTAGCTTATTTTGTACACTTCTTGTAAAACAAGAACCCTGAGGGAGACTGGATTTTACTCCAGCTGAGTTCTTTCCAAACCTTAATTTTATAGGTTGACAATATACATACTAGTGTTGTCTCCTAACTACATTTGCCTAATAGTAAACATGTGGAATACGGTGCATAAATATTTGATATCCAGTCTTAAATGAAAAATATGTATTCTATAATGAATACTTAATTAGGACTGCAAACATAATATAAGGAATGGAGGGAGCCCCTACTGCTTCAGAGACAAAGCAGAGTAAAATGAATTACTATCATGCAGGGAATGATATTAATAGTGTCCAGTTTTATAAATGAATCCAATTTTAAGCCACTTTAGTTGCTGTCATACTGAGAAAGAGTGGGACATGCCTAACATATCATTTCCTTTCTGGCAAATGACAAGATTTAAGCACAAAACAATATTAACTTACTGATGTTTGCCTGCATTAAATATTTCTAATTACTGAAGACTCACTGTCAAGCATCACTTGAAAAACCTTCATCAGTGCTCTTTTCAGGACTATATATTGAGTGGTACCATGTTTGTTTGTTTGTTTGTGTTTTGTTTTTTGTTTTGGTTTGGTTTACTTTTGGTTTTTTGTTTTGATTTTGATATTTTTTTTCCCACCTCTTGAGAAAGAAACAAAGTCATGGAAGGGATGTTAAGGTAACTTTACTATGTAAGTTAAAATTCTTGGTTCACTTCTGTGAATGCATCTTGGGGGAAACCGCAGGGGTTTTAGGAATGTGCTGTGTTTATTATTCACCTTCTTTCCAGGTGGACAAAGTCAGGAAGAAGTGAAGAGGCAATCAGAAGAAATATGCCTGTAGGCTAGCTCCATCATACCATTTCCATTTTAGGAACCTATTGTGGTGATTATTTGGGGAATGAGAATAATTATACTATAAAAATTGGACATCAGATAAGGAAGTATTAGAATCTTCTAATTTGTTCATAACTTCTAATTGAAATATTCAATTCATTAACCTATCACCAAGTAAGTGTCTACCGTATGTTTAGATAATCCTAGTCACTCATTAAACAGAAAACAGTAAGGTGGTAGTATCTCTAATTTAAGGTTTAGTGTTTTACATGGCAAATAAGACCATCCTTCATGGAAAACATTGGTTAATTCTAAGTTTGCCTACCCAACTATTCCTTAATCCACTTAACTATATCCTCTGAGGGCAAAACCAAATCTCATACATGCTGTATGTATGTACATTTTGTTTGTGTACATATGTAAAACATATTATATATATGTACATATATAACATATAACAAATGTGTTTTTATATATACAGTTTTTCCATTATCAAGCTTCGCTTTTGCAGATAGGGTATTTTATATATTCCCTGAATTCTTCCTTGCCTATGTAAAGAAAAAAAAACATGTAAAATAGATAAAGAATAAAATGTCCTCACACATAGTAAATTAGTCCATGAAACTCAAACAGATGAGCAAACACATGGATGTACAGAAGAAAGAAAAGAAGGAAGGAGAGAAGGATGGATGGATAAAAGGGTAGATGGATGGTTAGCAAAATGAGAGAATGGGTCTATGAACCAATACTAGGATTGATGAGTGAATTTATAATGGAAAGGGTAGGCAGAAGATGAATGTTTGGGTAAGTGGATGGTTTGCGTGGGAGGATTGATGGATGGCTATGACTCATGAATGGGTGTGGTTAGGTAGGAGGATTAATGAAGTGAGGAAAACATGAGGGTAGAAGGAGAGAAGAGACTTAGTAGATGCTCATCTTCCAGGATTACTTTGTGAGCTTTATTATTTCTTCAGCTTCATGAAATGTGAAATCAGAGATAACTTACTTAGGTTACTGAGATAACAAAGGTTCAAATTACAAATTTACCTAGAATATCTTAGGGTACATCCTATGCAATACCAGATGATAAAGTATTGGGCTAAAATTCTAGCAGTGGGTTTTGTTTGCATTTCCTTAGCTATTCCTTACAATAATTTCCTGATATTTCTCATGCAGTTTGAGTTTTAATACTAATGAAACTAACACTAAGGCTGTTCATCACATTGTCTGAGTCATGTTAGTAGAAAGTAATGACTCACCAGACTTTTGAACCAAGAGAAAGATGGCTTTTAGGAACTCTTAATAGCTGTGTTTTCTAAATACAAGCCTTACACTGCTTGACACGTTCAAAAGAACACATATAGGAGAACCTCATCTCTCATTTATTTATTAATTTTACAAATTAATTCCCCACATAAAAATAATCTCCAAAGTGTGGACAGACTGAGAGAATAACTGTTCAAATTAATTTAAATAGAATATCTTAACTCATAGGAGATAAATTCAAGAAGGTGCAAGGAGTGTGTTTAAGATTGTAACCACACAGCTATGTCTTGTTGGGGAAAATAGCAGTGGCATAAAGGAGAACAGAGGCTCCCATCCTTAGACAACACCCCCTCTACTCCACGATATACTGACACCAAAGACACCGTACATCATGCTGACATACACTCAAAGTTAAAACTGCTCAAAGCACTTCTGTGTTCTCTGGGGGACATGACTTAAGCCATGATCTATGAAAGGGCCCAGGGCAGCTTCATATTTTGCTGTGCAATACTACAACAGTCCCTCAGATGCATTCGTTGCCTTCACTAAAAAAAGGCATTTCTTCAGCAAAAAATAACTAATATTCAGGAAAAGATTGTGGAAGAAAACAAACAAAACCCATCCACCCTTTGTAGTCCTGTGAGTCCATAAGAAAATAGTATTTTTAAATAAGAATGAAAGTAAACCACCAGACCTGGGACTTCTGCTGTTCAGAATGATGCTTCTCTGATTCTGTGTAAGTCACTTAACACACCAAGGCTCTGCACTTTCCTGTGTATGTTATGGCATTTAAAACTGATACGTTGTTTTTAAATTCTAAGGAGTGTCAAATTTTTGACACTTTCATGGTAGTACACGTTGAATTCTTAGTAGTTTTCAGTACCATTGGTCTTGTTTATCCAACTCCTTCCTCTACTGAAATTCTAAGTCTCTGCAAACACTACCTCGGAGTGTGACCATGGTATGATAAGTTAGGGTGACTTCCCTCACCTTTTGATATATTCTGTAAGTTCCCTTAAAATTATATACAATGGAAAATTCACTATGAGGAAACATGTTGGTGTCTTTCTTGTCCAGAGAAAGGCAGACAAAGAAATGTTTCATGAACATTTGTTGAATTAGAAGAAAATGAAAATTATTAGTACAGTTGGAAAGAGAATGGGAGCCAGAGGATGGTAGCGTCTGCTCTGAAATGTACAGTTGATGAATTTTTGTCTAAATTTCTCATTAGTCTCCCAGCAGTTACTTTTATAAGAAGTCAGCAAACAAATGAAAGCCCCTCTCTTGCTTAAGCAGTTATAAAAACCAGGCTTAGTCAGTCCCAGGTGATGGCCTACAGCCTTTGGTACACTCATCTGGGACTGATCGTTATAACTCTGCTCCAGCAGACACACTGCAAAAAAAAAAAAAAAAAAAAAAAAAAGCAAAGCCATCATTTTTCACTAGTCAGAACAATAAAATTGCAGGGCTGTGGCTCTAAAAAAAAATTAAGTCTCAGACTTCACTGAAGAAAAAAAGTAACTCTTATCCTTCTAAAACTATTTTATAATGTAAAATTAATGATGCAGCTTAAAATGTGATTTCTGCTTGTATTAGTAAATGTACTTCAATTTTCCATGGTAGAAACACTTATTCTTTATTAAATTTACAAATCCCCACTCAATTATATATATGTAAACTATACATAATATATACATAATATATATACATTATACAAGTCTGTATGCATTCTATATATATATATATATATATATATATATATATATATATATAATGTGTATACATGTATATACATATGTGTGTATAGTACCACTCCTACCATTTCCCATGACAAAGAAGCTTGCTTGAAATGACCTTTGCATGGCCTAGGTAGCTTTTGTTGACAGAAAAGATAATCCTCTCAATGATCCCCTAACACTATACACAATATTCTTAAAGCAAATGGTGACTTGAGGTCACATGGTTACATTTGTGTCATCTGTGTAGATGAATTACATTAGTATTATTGAGGTCTGAAGATTGTTGTGGGAATGTTTCCTACCATTAATATAGAATGACCATATAATCTGAGACTTAGAAATTTAAAATATTTGTATAGCCACATTTAAAAAATTAAAAATTAAAAAATGGTTAATATTTAAATATTTACCAAAATATGTATAGTGCACTTACTATCCTTGATCATTTATATTGAGCTATGAATAAAACTTAGTTACATTCATATTTAAAGGGAATTTTTGTCAAAGCCCCTGGGGGAAGTCAAGGCACCTCTTGTGGCACCACAGCAAGCCTTCTTAGGATGGCTTCTGCTGAGGGAAGCACCAACATCTGAGTTATTTGTTGTTCATATTTCCTTTCTATGTTTGCTTTGTTTTTCCTGTGGTTGTTGTTGATTTGTCCTTGTTTTTGCTATTTGAGACAGGGTCTTGTGCTGTAGCACTGCCTGGCCTGGAATTCGCAATCTAGATCAGACTCACAGAGATCCATCTGCCTAATGCCTCCTGGATGCTCTTATTAAAAGTGTACAGCACCACACAGAGCCTGATATTTATATTTTCATTTGTGGTTTTTCTTTGTTTGTTTGTTTCATGTATTAGGTCAACTCTATAATTTTACCTATGTAATACAAAGCTTAGTTGTTTTTCCTTTATTATAAATACCTTTAAAACTGTTTTTTTTTCTCACCTGATATTTTTTCTCCACTATTGACCATAAATGCCCTGTAATAACAGAAACAGAAAATAAAGGGTCTTTTATTTTGCTGAAAGATGACCTTATTGTTTATATGCCTGCTCTAATTGCTTCTCCTCCTCATCTTTTCCACTAATGTATAAACTGTTTCCAGTAATCACAGAAAAGCTTGCATTTTCTTCAAAATCTGTGATCTTCCACCAGTTCACTGTGAGATATTTCTATATGGCTCTGAATGTCTGCTATGTAGGATGCCAAAGCCATGGCAAGATGAAGATGTCCTTGGATGCTCTCAGAGTCTATTAGGAGACACAGTTTTTCTGCAGAATTACTTTAAAAATAATAAGTTTGTCATTATGGATCTGAAATTAGGTTGTAAATTCCCTAGGAATGGGGGAGCCAGGAAGTTAAGAATCATATGTACTGTCATTTTTGTCCTGTAATGTCAATCACATGATCATCAAGAACCTGGAACTCTCCATCTGTACTAACAGGTTGAAGTCTAGAATATTTATTGAAATATAAGCAAGGTAGCATTCAAAGAACTGCAGAAAGCTACTCAAGATCCCACTTGGGAATATGTTAGTCCAGACCACAGTGCTCTTTCCTCCCGGGTGAGGCTTTTTGAAAACTTTATTTCTATAACTACCGTTGAACTATTCTAAACTTTGAACTGTAATGGCATTTGATTTTTCAAGATATTTAAGGAAGCACAGATTGTTTACCCTTCAATTTTTTCCAGTTTTAATGTCCCCTGGATAGCCCATTAGCCCGGCACCACTCCTGTGCTCATGCTGTCTCCTTGGGTAGGATTTTCTGCCAAATTCTGCCCTGCAAGGACTCAAAAAGGGCACTTCTAAGATGTGCATGGTAGAGAGTCCTAGCCTTCAGCAAGTCATAGCTTCATCTGCTCAGCTGGCCTGAGCATGGGTTGATATAGAGCAGCTCTTCTCTCTAGCAGCATTAAATACAGCCTAGTCCTGGTGTGGTTTGACTGACAGTGTTCGATTCTGAAACTTCCAACTTCCAGCTTCCTTCTTTGGGACTCAGTATGAACATTTTTCAGTGTCAGCAGAATCATTGTCCTTGATGTTTTGGAAGAGTTCATCAGTAGATTTCATGAAACTACCCACTGGTGTGTGTGTGTGTGTGTGTGTGTGTGTGTGTGTGTGGTGGTATACATGTGAATGCAAGTGTGTATATATGTATTTGTATATATGCATGCATTCTTGTATATGCATGTATTTATATGAGTGTACATGTTTATTTATGTGAGTGTATATGTGTATATCTATGTGTACTTGTGCATATACATGTATACTTTTGTGCATATGTGGGTTTTTTGTGTGTATAGACATATGAGTATGGGTATGTATACTTACATGTTTGTATGTGTATGCATATGTGTGTATGTATGTCTGTATAATTATGTTTGTGCACATGTGTATATATGTGAATGTATACAGGTATATGTACATGTGTAGGTGTACATTTGTGTATTTATATGTCATTATATTTGTATACAAATGTGTATGTGTATCTATATATGAATATGACCATATATATAATATATGCATATATATATATTTGTGTGTGTGTGTGTGTGTGTGTGTGTGTGTATGCGTCTGTGTGCATGTATGTGTTTGTATCTCATTAAGATTAAAACTAAGGACCTACAAATGCTAGGTGAGCAGTCTGTCAAGGAGATTTAACCTCAACTCTTTGGTTATTTTTAAAGGGTATTTCATGACAAGACATTGCTCACTTTGTAGTTCACAAAGGCCTTCAACCAGTAGTGTCTTTGTCCTAACAGTCCCAGAAGTTAAAGTTCCTCCTATGTTTGTAACTCATGTTACAGAGTAGACACATCATCAGGATTGTCTATTTGATTGGAGTGAAAAATTATTTAGGAGATCTGTAGTTACTTTTTTGCATCTGGAGAGTGTCTGCAGAGATTTTTAGCATAAGGAACAGTCACAGAGGAGGAAGAACTGCCCTGAATTTGGGTATCCCAGATTTCTGTGGATCTAGATTATAGAAACAAGGGAGAATTGAAAATCTTGGCATGCACACTTACCATAATCCCTTGTTGATTGTTTCCTGGCCACTAAGAGGTGACCAGCTGTTCTACTAGGAAATTAAAGGCCTGCCTCCAGCCCACTCTGACATAGACAGGGCTGATGGACTCAGTCTTCTGAAAGTATGAACCAAAGAAACCTCCCTTCTTCCAGCTGACTTATGTAGGTATTTGTCACCATGGAAACCTGACACACACAAATGAGTTTTGTTTCTGTGGTAGGTTTATCCACAGTTCTGTACACTTGCCAGGCTATACTGATCCCAAACACAAATACTGTCCTACATACACTAACTAAATAGGTTTGCCAAAAGATGGAGCTCAGAAACACACTCCACCTGTGTTTCAACTCAACATTTAGCTGTACTTCCTAGATCCTGTGTTGTGACTATGAGCTAGTATGTGCCTAGCGGGAGGGTCGCGATGATGAACAGTTAACTAAGACGTGAGGTCAGATCTTCCATGACCTGACATTGAATTCTACCCTTGGACTTGACCTGTTATTCAGTCCCATCACTCTGTCACTTGCAGGTAGAACTGTGATCTGAAGTGTATTTCACAAAAGGTCATCTCATTGTCACCCTAGAATGCCAGAATTGCCTGAGGTTGTGCAGCCTTCTTAGGAGGAATGTCAGCAGATGTGCATTTTCTGAATAAGGAAATGCAATGATGCAATGTTCAGTGAAGCCTCACTGAGTGAAACTAGAACCGACAGAGAAGGTTATGCAGACAGGAAAGAGTACAGTCTTTCTACCCTACAGACAAACCCAGCCACTATTCAGGTGGACAGTGAGGAGCCAGCTATAGCTGCATGAATCCTATTTAGTGAACATTCTCACCTCTTATCCAGCACCCGGTATGGACACTGAGGAACCTCATTCACTCCCACCCTGCCTCCTAATGCACTGGGTTGACACTTGTCTTACTGATTTAACCTTCCTAATATCTTACAAATCTGTGTTTAACCACTGAACATGGAAAATGTCACAAATTGGCCCAGAAACAGAGCTTGAGAAAGTGCTGCATGTGGTTTAGCTTTAGCAGGGTTAAGAAGTGTTATGGAATGCGGGCTCTGTGGGGACCATTCCTATTGGGTGACTTCCTCCTTGCAAACAAACACATTTGAATCCTGCAATAGCAGAAGTAAAAACAGAGATTTGAGAATCAACTGAAAACCCAACATGTATTTATATTGCCATTGAGACTTGTAGAAATGTTCGTAAATAGGAAATTATTTAAGGGAGTTTGAACCCTCTACCCAATTAAGGTTAGTGTGAGCACTCTGTATCTCAGAGGTGACGGAGCCTGGGAGTTCACATCACAGCCAAAACCCAAGGGCAGCTTTCCCTTTCTTGTTGTTATTCACTTGTTGGGCTCCATTGCAACATGTGGGGCTGAGGGAGGTGAATGCATAACAACATGAATGGCCTCAGAGGCCAACAAACAGCTGAGCTCTACAGATCTTGCAACAAGGGGGAGATCCAAAGAACTGGAACTGTCCCAAAGAGGGCATACAAGGTTACTGAAGCTCTCAGGATCACAGCCACTACAAAGAATTTGAATGTACACCACTTCTGATGTTCCTAAGACTTTAACTATAATACCCCTGGTAGCTTTGGATAAAGCCACAGCCACACACTATATCATACAGAGGACAATGTATTTGGGGGACAGTCAGAAATGCCTCAGGGAGTATTTGGAGGCTATATTAATTATCATTTATCCCAGATTTTCATCCTATTTTTGAAGTGTTTTTTCTTATCTATGCAATGCAAATGAGCTACTAACATTCATCCTCACTACATAGATTCAGTTAGGTACTCAAGAGAGCCAGAAACCTGCGGTCCACTGGACTATCATCTGCAAAAGGCCGTGGGGTTCATAGCCTCCTGTAGTTCAAGAAATAAAACAATAAGACCCCTAGTTAAACCTCAGAAGTACTCCACAGGAGAAGGAGAACTGAACTCTGCACCATCCACATCACAGAGGGAGGCTTGAGTCCTGCCCTGGGGAGCTTGATAAAAGGCTGCTCTGGCTCTGCTCAGCTGGCTTGAGAAGTGTTAAGGAATGCTGGCTGTGTGGGGGACTATTTCCACTGTGTGACTCTCTCCTTACAACCAAACAGATTTGAATTCTCCACAATGGCCAGAAACAAAAGTCTTGTATTTCTGAATCCCATGGTCTAAACCAGCCGTCTCACCAGAAATATTTATGACATTGGCCCCTAACCAGAAGGGCTAGCTGAAAATTGAGCATTGACCTCTCCCACAGTCTAGACCTCATCTCAAAATAATGTGCTCAAATGCCCCAAATAAGCTGTAAAATATTAATGAAGAAATGCGTTATTTTTGAAATTTTATTCTACCTAGCAGCACTATAGAGGCTTCAAGCTACTGGAATAGTTCTTAACAATAAAATAAAATGATACTCTAGAAATCTGTGCATGGAGGTGAAGCAATGGCTCAGGAATTACATATACAGAAAAGTTTTGTAGGTAGGGCAAAGGAAACAATTCATGCATACTTATGATTCCTGTATTTCACAATCACTAGAAGTTGTATGAGAGGAAAATGGTAGTTCTTAGTGGTCAGTACCTTCCTTCTGTGTACAGAATTCTAATCTGCAAAAACGCACAGTGACCATTAGGGACTACTTGGCTGACAATAAGAGAAAGGAAGAAAAAAAAAAAGAAGAAAGAAAGAAAGAAAGAAAGAAAGAAAGAAAGAAAGAAAGAAAGAAAGAAAGAAAGAAAGAAAGAAAGAAAGAGTGAAAGAAAGAGAGAAAAAGAAAGAAAGAAAGAAAAGGTGAAAGAAAGAAAAAGTGAAAGAAAGAAAGAAAGAAAGAAAGAAAGAAAGAAAGAAAGAAAGAAAGAAAGAAAGAAAGAAACAAAGAAAGAAACAAAGAAACAAAGAAACAAAGAAACAAAGAAACAAAGAAAGAAGTCAAATGTGATATCTTAGAATAGAACCTGCATCTATGGCTCACAGCAAAGGGGTTCAGAAGCTTTAGGGATATTAACACCCATGGCTGATCCTGGGTATCAAACAGTGACTCAGAACAAGTCAGGAGGCTGACACAATGTCTGCCCATTCCATTTAATGGGTCCCTAGAAAGTGAATACTAATGGAAGTGAAGACCCTTAAGAGTGGAACAAGCCTCTGAGAATCAAGATCACTATAGGAAATAACATACTGTTTTAAAAAGTGTACTCCCTTAGATCTATGCTCCTTGGCATTAAGAGATGGACTTAAGTCAACTCCAGGCTAGACCCAGATCTAAATCTACATGTGAGCATTTCAAGGGTCTTCTCTCTTTTTATTTTCTTCCTTTTAAAAAAATGTGTTGAAATGGTGCTGAAGATAAGCTGATAGAAATGTAGGAATTTTCTCTCCTCATTTCAAGATAAAATGTGTCTATCATCTATCTTTCATCTACCATCTAGCAAAATCTATTTATCATCTATATCAATATGTCCTCTATCTTCTATATTTTGTTATCTACCTACTTATCTATGTTCATGATCATAATTTATCAACTTTCTTCTGTCTATCTATCTACCTACCTATCTGTCATATATCACTATTATCACAGTTGTCTACAATCTATAAAGTATTTGTTTTACCTTCTAGGTAGCTTGCTATTGTCTATTTGCTGATCTATCATCTATGGGTAATCTAACATCTATCTATTTATAATTGACCTATTATCTCTTTTGGTAAATTTCTATCAGTCTATTTTCTTTCTCTCTTCCTCAACAACCCATCATTTTCTCTTAATGGAAGTGAGCATTTTGGCAGAATGAGAAGTTATGACAGGATTTTCTAGAGCAGTTATAATATATAAGAACAGTGAGACCCACCATGAGTTTTGTAAATAAACTGCAACATCCCTTCAGTATCCATGCAGCCTTAATTTTCATAATACAGCCCATATCTACATTGCCATTCCAGAGCCCTGTGATCTATGATTGTACTCAGGGTGGTATATTCCTTTTCTTAAAATATTCAATAAAGACCAGCTAATTTTAAGTATTATTTGTTTATCTACAGTATTTTCTTATTGAGATGATGTAAATAATTTTCTTTATCTTTTGAGAGGAAACTTTCTTTCTCTAAATGGAAGTAAGTCCCTTTAGCGTGCTGTCCAGGACACATTTTTCTAACTTCTGCTTTTCTTGCATTCTATGTGACTCAGAGGAAGCTCTCATCTCCAAAGTCATAAACTCTCCCAGAACACTGAGGAGCACTTTCTCTTATTCTCCTGTTTTTCTGTGAGTTGTTCTGTTGAATTGCAATGACCACTGTTGCTTCTCAGAGGCGCTTTCTGCTGCTTCCCGTAACTGATTATTTTTATCATCTCTGTCTATTGATGGAAGCCTTGGAAGTTACTGCCTTGGACCTTTGCTCCATTCTCTCTCCCATCACGAAGCATGGTGATTTCTTACAGTACCTGGTCAGAGACATGGAATATGGATCTATTATAGCTTCAATTGGAAACTGTGAAAAAAAAATCAGAAGTCATTCTCTAATCGTTAACGGCATTTGGTGCGAGATTAAACTGCATGAAATGGAGCATTTGGGTCATTGAATAGATGTGAAAAATAGTAAAACACAATAAACAGACTCCAGTCTTCACATCCAAAATCTCTACACAAAAGAAATGCTTTGCATGACTGCTGCAAATATGTAGATATGTTCCCTTTTCTGAATATCTGCTTAATCTTTCAGTGCCTTGGGCTCAAGTACACCTCATAGCATCATTGCCCACTGAACTTCTAGAAACTCTCATATTCATTAAGGATGATATAATCTATATGTTGCTGATTTTGTTATGCTTAACCCATCAGATTGTTGTTTTTTTGGAAACTGTTTGCTGCCCCTGGAGCTCTGAGTTATTTTAACAAGCTATTTCTATTCCTGATTTTCTATGCAAACAAAAGGAGGCAATTTGACTACAGGATATTTCCTTAACTGCCATCTAATGTGGGTTGTGCTTTAGAGTCAGGGACCGTGTACAGCAGGCCATAGGCACATTCTTTCCATTTATTAAGATTGCATTGTATCTGATAAAAACAAAACCGTAAGGCCCTGTTTTTATAAGCTGCAACAAGAAGACATGCTTTCATGTCTATGAGTTTTTTAGTTTTTCAATACCTTTATTATGAATAGGTCCCTTTGTGACAAATTTTAATGGCTCTATGCTCCCTGATGTTCAGGTGACGTCAAAACATCATACACTGATATTTTTCTTTTTCCCATTTTTCATATCTCTTTCCTCTCCATCTCTATATTTGCTGTCTCTGTTCTCTTTCCTCTATTTTCCTTTCTCCATCTTTCTCGGTCTCAAGCAATCATATGAGAGATACTTATGTGGTGTTGCCAGAAAGTTTCTTAATGCTGAGATCTAGTCTTATATTTGTATGATCTTGCCCACCTTTTCAAAAGAACTTGACTATATGGTGAAAATTGTGAAGTTGAATCCTTTCTTATTTGATGAAAACCTGTATGCCCAAAGTCTAGTTAAGATAGGGACAGATATATGGGATTACTGTATTAACACAGAGTGATCAGAACTAGCTAAAGAGATGGGGGCCTCAGGCTTGAGTCTGTAGCTTCCCAGTCCAGTTTAGATCATTCTCCTTTATCCACAGATGGGGTATGGAAGAGAAATCAGGAACAAAACTATGAAAATAACCTGTTAAATGTGTTTTATTTGTTTGTTTGTTAATTCATTTTTTAATTTTCTCTTTCTTCTAAACTTTCTAAAGAAACACATTCTATGTCTATGTGGCTATCTTCCTATTTCATAGATTTTGGTGTAGCAAAACTGCTTTTATTTTGGTAGATAATAAATATCAATGATCTGGGTAAGCTGTGAAATGCTGCTTAGTAGCCCTAGCATACTCTCCACGAAGGTAAGACTCTTAGATGGCATTCCATGACCTGGTTACTAAAGAACAGTTAAAGGGAGAAAAGTGCATGCTTCCTCAGGTTACCATCATAAAAATCCGAAAAGGGCCTTTAGTGATGGAACTAGAAGAGACAGATGAAGCCCACCGACTGCTACAGATAAGGTATATGTTCTAGAAGTTTCCTAGGGCCCAGTGCGGGGACCAAAATATCAAGACTGTTAGATAATTTGATACTTTTCTGGAGACTTCCACGTTGGCTCTAGTGGCACGCCCTCTCCTCAGCTTCTCCGTGTTCACTCTTGTCCCATGGAAATTTCTAGAGCAAAATAGTGTTGCCTGTTGTTTACCTAGGATGTGAGTGGTCATTATGTCAATGCAAGTCTTGAAGTGATAACATGTCAAACTCAGGACTTGGTCATCAGCAGCAGCTGTGACAGTAACTTAAATACTCAAAATCCCTGTTCTCTTATCTATGCAGTAGAATGGTAGCATTACCTACTCATCGGGTTATTGTAAGGATTAAAGCAGATAACACTAATGCTTAGAAGAGTGTCTTGCACATCTTAAGCCCTCAATAAATGTTAGCAACCATCATTTTTATTAAATGATTTTGCTTTAATGTATAACACCTCCTAGGGGAGTTTAAAGGGATTTTAGCTCTTGAATTCAAAAGAATTGAGCTTTAATGGTGGAGATTCAACCACCTTACAAAGCCTACGTGGCTGGAAATGGAAGACTTTTTCTGCGCAATAGATATACTACTCATGGGTCCATGTTTAAATTTACTCACGGATTCAGTCTAGGATGAATTTCCTTTTAAGTCCCATCTCTCTGAGGTAGATAATTTCTAGTTTCTTTGTAATTTTGAGAATATGTGGGCTTGAGTACAATGGCATTATCCAGCTTCAAGCAGCATCGGACTCTACTCAAATCAATACACTGAGACCTGTTCCAGAGGCAGGCTCCATTCCTCAGGCAGGTGCATGAATTCGTTCTCATGCAAGAAAGGTTTTTCCCTTTATTAATGAATACTTTTAATCCTTAAAATATCACTCTGAATTAGTCACACATGACTACTTTCATTTTGTTTCAAAATTTAAAAAAAATATATAAATTCTAACTAAAGTTAACCCTTTCTGATTTTCTTTGGAACAAAGAAACTCCAGTGTTATTAATAGACTGGCCATGAGCTTTACACTGGATGCCTTAAATTGGTCATAGCTTTTAGGACAAGTGCTCTACCCCCCTTCCTTATGTGTATATTGATATCTATATATTTTCATGCCATAGCATTCATTCACTTATTCATTTTTATATCCATTTGTTATTAGTGTACATTTGACATAACAAGGGCTACTAAAATGGTAAAGTCTGTGCATGAAAAAAAAGGTTTTGTCATAAGGGCACTTAAGATAAAGTAATAAAATCTTTAACCCAAAGAGTACCATTAAATCTATATGCAGATACATGAAGCTAATTTAGAGGCAGAATGAAAGCTATAAGAAAGGAAAACATATTATGATATTTCACTTTAGTGATTTTATTTTAGAAAATGCCATGAGAGCAGAACAGAAAGGAACAGGATTGCCTAGAAATGGAGGTGGTCGCCTGGGCTTTCTGTGCTGTATGTCGTTCTTAGAACCCACCTCCTGCTAAGTATATCACTGCTCTCTACTGTCCTGAGCATTGTAGTCCTCCCCAAACTCACAATGAGTAAGGGAGTTTTGATTGCAACACCAGATGTATATTTACACCTGTCTTTAATTCTGTCATCACGGTTCAACAAAAATCACAGATAAGAGCTACAGGTAAAACTTTTATTATGCAAGGGGTTATAATAAACCTATTCCAATAACTAAAATGCTCAATTCAAAACATTTCCCTGATACTGATTTTAACATATTTGTATTAACCCGTGATATACTATGTAAATTATATAATTAACACAAGTGAAATGGGGAAGGAAAAAAATGCAGTCTGTGACTAATCGTGCATCTGTTGATTATATTTTAAAGTGGTTAAGCTTTTTTGTTTCTGTCTTTCTGTCTTTTTATATTTCTGTCTTTCCATCTGTCTGTTTTCCTTCCTTGCTGCCTTCCTGACTTTCTTTTCTTTTCTTTTCTTTTCTTTTCTTTTCTTTTCTTTTCTTTTCTTTTCTTTTCTTTTCTTTTCAATGTCAATACTTCTCTCATAATAACTAGACAAGGTTTAAATCCCAAAGGAGTACTGTGATTTCTTACAGAGATACCAAAGCATTTTCCCATCCAGAAACCACAGCAGCTTCATAGCCTGTGATATAAGTGTCTGACTTGATGATATCAAATACTCTATCTTACAGAAAACATTTCTCTCCTCCCCAAAGTGCACTATTCTGCTCCTTGTAGTTGCTTGAAATTCAAATTCAATATGCATTTGTTTTATTAAGCTGATTTTAAAATAATTAACCCTTGCATGCTGACTTAGAACATCAATTAGTCATTGTATCATACTGGGAATCACCTTATTACCTCCTTTGACAAATACCAGAGAGTGAATTAGTACATTGGTGGCATATAAGAGGAGTACTAAAAATGACATATGGAGAGCCTAAAGCAAATTGCACCATTTTAGCCTGGGCTATGAGACTTGCCCTTCCCCAAATATGACTTCTCATACCCCCCTCACAAATTTTTAACAGCTCCCTGAGGACTAGTGACTTATGGACAAGGAGAGACGAACTGTCAATGACGTTTGGATTTTGAAAAACATAAAAATTCCTCTCGTATTTGTGTAGTCATCATTTTCCAATTTCCTGTGATCCTGTTATTTATGAGCATTTTACTGTGGCCAGCATGGGGCTGAGTTCAGCCTCTAGAAAAATGTGGTTATAGACCTTGATGCCTGCTGGTTTAAAAGACACAGACTCTGCTGCCTGTCACTCACAGGGCTATTATGGAGACGTGACTCAGCCTTACCTTGAAGATGTTCTTTTTAAATTTCAGACTTTCTGTCCTTTCTCTGACTATCTGGAAATTTGCAGTAAAAGAATGGAATGGAAGTTATGATCCTGCCTCCAACTTACACCGTTGATGATGAGACAGATAGGGTGGCAAAGGTGGTAGGCTGAAAGTAGATGCAGGAGAGGGAAGAGAAAGTATGAGGGAGCCTAGTAGAAGTATGGAGCAATGAGCATCTACGATATACTCCATGAAAATGTAGCAATGGGACCTGTGAAACACCTTCCCTTTGACCTTCTTTCTGTAAAATCTGTAGTTACGGAAATCTTATATATATATATATATATATATATATATATATATATATATATATATATTCATTTACTCCTTATGTAAAAGGAATATATTAAGTAAAAGGATAAGATGGAAAAAACTTTGATTTTTCTTTATAATTGTAGAGTGATCACTCCACATTGTAGAGTCCCAAGTCTTAGTATGCATATAGCATCATGGCACTGACTCTGACCTCATACTGGAGGATATCACACTCAGGGATCCCTCTGTGGTACAAGTATTGTATTTTCATCTCACATCTTTGAGCCACTGAGAATAGTGCATCCTAGCATAGGAGAATAGCCAAACTGGCTTACACTTTCAAGGAAAGCATTGCACTCTTGAATGTTTATATGGATTACATATTACAGAGAGTCGAGAGATCCCTTAGTGAATGAGGGAAGAGGGGATAATGTACTGAGTGAATGGGTGTTTTTGAGATGGACACAGTCATGTCAAACACTGAACACCTTACACCCATGGAGTAACAAAGTCTCTCGCCACTCAATGAAGCTTAGAGGAATGACAAAGACTTCATCTTGCCCAAATTCAAATGTTGACAGCATGTACACGTATGAGTGTTTGCAATCAACTAAATAGTGTGTGGAAAAATTAGCTACCATGACTTCCTCTTCCTGGTTACAACCTCTGAGAGTTTTTGCCAACAGAGACTTCCTTCTGAGCCCAGCTAACTCCTCTTGTGACAGACCCTAATTCTAGGTCACTGAGTAGGAGTTACAATCCATCATAGCAAGTACAACTCACCTTATGCCAGCTTTTGTTCATGTCTTTATTCTTTGGCCATCCCAGTCAGGTATCCAAGTGCCAACCTGTACAGCTGGCAGTAATCATTGATAAGTCCTTGGAGAGAGTCATAAGAAAATGTATTTGTCTACATGAATGTGACTTATTTTAGCTAATGTGAAGACAGACAGCATCATGCATTTTTTGAAGGAATACCAAGATTCCATTCTTTATGATTGACTAAAACTCTAATAAGTACATATCTACCATGACATCTTTAAAGAATCATCTAATGTAAGACACAACTAGGTTGATTACATAACTCAAGAGCCATCAATAGTGCAGAAATAAACAAGATGCACACGTACCTCTATCAAGTGCTGAGTTAGAATGATTTGCATATATTTCTAAGCTTGTCACATGGTAGTTTTATTTTTAGAAAATGAAACCCCTCCAATCCTATTTCTATAATGTTTGAACTAATACATATTTGCAGCAACAGTGCTTAAGAGTACACTTTTAACAAATTTTAAAATTGGCTTACTGAAGAGACATTTTTTCACAGTTGTAAACTGATTAGGATAAGCAACTAGAAATTCACTACAATAGGGCTGGTAACAATGGGTTGTCATGACATGACATCCTCCAGGCAGTAGGAGCAAGAGGACGAAAATTATCAACATATGATGTAGGTGTAGAGAAGAAGAAAGTGAAAGTGAGGAGAGGAGAAAGATTGTTAAAAGTGAGTCCTGCGAAAGGATGGACAATCCAGAGACTGCCCCACCTGGGGGTCCATCCCATAATCAGCCACCAAACGCAGACAATGCCAGCAAGAACTTGCTGAAAGGACACTGATATAGCTATCTATTGTGAGGCTATGCCAGTGCCTGGTAAATATAGAAGTGGATGCCCACAGTCATCTATAGGATAGAACACAGAGACCCCAATGGAGGAGCTAGAAAAATTACCCAAGGAACTGGAGGGGTCTGCAACCCTATAGGTGGAACAACAATATGAACTAACCAGTACCCCCAGAGCTCATGCCTCTAGCTGCATATGTAGCAGAAGATGGCCTAGTCAGCCATCATTGGGAAGAGATGCCCCTTGGTCTTGCAAACTTTATATGCCCCATACAGGGGAAATGCCAGGGCCAAGAAGAGGGGGTGGGTGGGTAGGGGAGCAGGGTGGTGGGAGGGTATAGAGGACATTTGGGATAGCATTTGAAATATAAATGAAGAAAATGTCTAATAAAATAATTTTTAAAAAGTGAGTCCTGGCTTTCAGTATAAGAGTGAGACTCTTCATAGCCACATGCTGGCACGATGAAGAAGGCCAAATCATAAACGATATCGAATCATTTCTTATGGTTCTGGCAGCCAGGAAGTACAAGACAGGGCTCTGGCATTTAGTTTCCTCAAAGAGCAAAATGTATGAAAGGGCAATTGGAAAGAAACACCACTTTCTCACTGTGAAGAAGGCTCAGAAACAAAAATGTGCCCAGGCTACTGTCCCCAAACCATTTATAGAATTGATCATTTCAGGAGGGCAGTGTCCTGTTGGTGTAGTCACTGGACAAAGACCCTTGACTGCATAGATTATAGAAATGATGGTGGAACTTTAACACATGAATTTGAGGAAATTTGACACCACAACAGGGATAACCAAAAAAATAAAAAAATAAAATAAAAAAAACCAGACATATCTAGCTTTTTGGTTTCCTAGCCTCTAACCATTAGCTTTGGACTCTGTTATGGTTGGATTAAAAAGTGTCTGCCTAAAAGTTTCTACTTTAAGAGCTTGATCAACAGTCGGTGGTATTCTGTTCAGAAGATTCTGAGAACTTCAGACCTTGTTGGAGAAACAAACCACTATAGGGGCATGTCTTTTAACCATGGAACTCCTAGAACCCCATCATTCTGTAAGTTAAGAAGTGAAAATGACTGTCTAGCATGTGGTGATTTTATGCTACCATTCTAAACTGCTTAAGAGCATGAAGCCTGAATAGAATAATAGATGGAATCCTATGAAGTTATGAACCAAAATCAATCACTTTTTTTTTCCATTAGAAATCTCACGAGGATTTTGGTCACAGTTATAAGAAAAAGAAGTATCAAATCCTTTTGCATTGGCCCAACTCAAATAGGACCCAGCCAAAGAGGAAAGATGGATACCAAAAAGCAGGAAAGAGCGATAAATCAGAAATCAAGAATAAATCACGAAATAATTGTAAAATCTACCTGTGGTGATTTTAATATACCATTAAATGTTGATAATGAAGCATGTAGCAGGCCACTTATGAATTCTGATAGAAAGAACATGTTAGTCTTGGACCCGTGAGGGGACGAGCGGATATTGACAGGAATCTCCAAAGGGTAGGACAGCCAGAGTGACACAGACACAAAAAGCAAACTTCATTTTCTCTGCTCAAAGTGTTTTTTTGAGCCAGCCATCAGCAGTTAGGGGAAGGTGGCTAGAGACCATGACACTCTGAGCTGTGTTATTTCCAGCTGACCCTGAAGCTTGAGTTTTATCTCTGATCTGCTGCATGCTGTCATGTTCAGCGATTGTCATAATAGCAGCAGAGATAAGCACTTTTGAGATAGATTACAGGGGAGATGAGCAGACTGGACTGTTTCCTTATTCTTTTTCCCATTGCAGTTTTCAGAGAAGCTAGAAGCTAGTTTTTCTAAAACCTCCTTGCCTTGGTGTAAAACACAGTGAAATCTTAAAGGCAGAAGAAAATTATTTTTAACCAGACTTGGACCTAAGTAACGGTTACATATAATCTATTGGCATGAGCTGCAATAGTTGCATTTAATAGGACCTTCATTTTTCCAAATTAAATGATGACTAATCAATACAACATGTGAACACATTTTAAGGCAAACTTACAAAAACAACCTTAGTGAGTTGGGGTCATTTCTTTACTGACTTATATAACATGTTAAGTAAAATTTAAGTACTGAAGTAACTATACTTCAGGAAATAGACATATTTAGTAAATAAATGCAAATCAATGAAATCCAGCCCCTCTCGCAGCAAGATGGTTTTCAACCCAATCTTGTGATATCAGGAGACAACAAGATATAGGTCAATTTTAATCCCAACTGATTCAGTGATTAGTGACTAGAGACATGGAATTGGGCTCCTTCAGAGGCAACTTCTATTTCTGTTGCACAGAGCCATCTTTAGATTTCACCGAATGTCCCAGTTCCCAGAGAGATCAGTAGGAAGTAGACTTGTGCTCATAAAGGAGGCAGATGACTCAAATGCATCAATCATAGAAAACTCTTTATTGGGATATAGGGCTGATAGTAAACTGAAAGGATTAAGCATTAAAGTAAAATCTAAAAAGACCAAAACACAAGCAGTTCTGTTTCATGGTAGGAAGCATGACTTAGTTTCAGCTAAATTATATCTGAAAGCTGAACAATTGTCATCTATGAAATTATGTCCCCTTAACTCAACTTTTCTCTAATTTTACCCTTATAGGCAAATATATATATATATATATATATATATATATATATATATGAATTTAATATATAAATACATATATGAATTTAATATCATCCTTATAGACAACTTTCTCTTTACCCTCCCTCTTTTCTTCCTGCATTCTCTTTCACTTACCTAAGAGACTTATGGTCTCTCATCACTTGCTTTTGTATTGATATTATCAAATGTCATTGATACTGCACACTTCAAAAGTCTGGCTACACATGGACTGCACAGAAAGGCAGGATTAATTACATATATTTGATTCCATGGGAGGCCAAATTGTACCTCAGTTTATAGCAAAATTTAATAGGTAGAATATATGCAAAGGGCAGAGCCCAGGGGAAATCTTGTTACTTTATGTCTTTCCTGAAACATAAAAATCAGCAAGAATCCACTCGCACTATTGAGTGCCAAAGAGATAGCTCCATGAACTAGGAAGCCATAGCTCCCTCAGAAAAAAATAAGCCAAACCAATTTTGGAACCACATTGAGACAGAAAACCTAAGGATTTCATACTTCTCTTAACTTGTTTGTCTCTCATACTATGCCTTGCTGTAGTACAACTAAATTAAGGTTTTAGAGACCAACAAACATCTCTAGTTATGTCTAGTTCTTTGTGTTGAGTTCTTGCATGTGAAGCAATAATAAACTTAGATGCTGCCTAAGCACTGTTTCATGTTTTGTCAAAGAGAGAGAATTGTTTATAAGCCCTTATCATTTATCTCCTTGTGAGTAAGTAAAGTCATTAATAACACTACCCAAGAGGCTTAGTTTAGGTAGTAACTGAGATGTGGACAGTGGAACATTTGTGTGTTTAAAAGTACTATTGTACAGATATCAGCATCAATAATTATTTTCCATACAAAGACATTGAACCAAATTTTAGAACTGCACCTATAAAGAAAGACAATATTTAAATGAGAAAACATCTCTTAGCAATCTTTTATCTTTTGCAGGCATTTTTCTTTCTTTCTTTCTTTCTTTTTTTTTTTTTTTTTTTTTTTTTTTTTTTTTTTTAGCTTCCTTCATTCTCTTGGCAGGACAGTTAAGGTTAACATATTCTGAAAGCCTCCCCCTTCTTTTTCTTAGTGCATTGTTTTTTCCAGAGCAGTACATCTATTTTTTGTGTTGAAGGACACGTGGAGGAACAGGGGGCTGAATTTTGGGTGCTTTGACCCTGGGTTTCTTATCTTCTTTGTTTTAGGCTTTCTGATACTGTACTCTTGGACATCATCTTTGGAGAGATTGCAAGTCTTTCATATTTTGATTGCTATTTTGAGTCCCAGTTGCCAAGACACAATAGTACTTGTCAGTCTAGGAATATTTTTCTCTCCTTTCTAAATAACAACAAGTTCAGATTACTCCGATTATGTCCATAGTACATTCCTGAACAGACTTGTGATGCTTGGTTTAGAAGAAGATGCCCCCTGACTCAACAGCAGGTTCATTCTGCCATGTATCAAGATGTCTTTTGTTTTGGGAAAAACATTGTTTATTCTCCTACCACTGATTTGAACCACACAACCCCTCTACTCTTTATCAAGAGCATCAGCATCCATTTTTCTGGCAATGCTCTTGATTTCAATGCCCGATTCAATGAGTTTCTGATAGCTATTGGCAGGGAAAGGAGATACTAAGTTTCATCTTTACAAAGTCTAAGGGACACCACTAAAGGAGAACTTCTTCTTCTTCTTCTTCTTCTTCTTCTTCTTCTTCTTCTTCTTCTTCTTCTTCTTCTTCTTCTTCTTCTTCTTCTTCTTCTTCTTCTTCTTCTT
>NC_034604.1:22575591-22581185 GCF_900095145.1 Mus pahari | reverse complement strand
TCTCTCTCTCTCTCTCTCTCTCTCTCTCTCTCTCTCTCTCTCTCTCTCTCTCTCTCTCTCTCTTCACAAGAACAAATGCCCACAGGAATCAGATTAAGGTGTTGATCCTCTCATAGTTTTGTTTGTTTTGGGTTTTGTTTTGTTTGCTTTTGGCTTTTTGTGTATTGATTTATGTATATCCTAAAAGCTGTACTCCTCTCCATTGGGTCCCTCCCCTACCTCCTCCCCTTCTCCTCTAAGATGGTGGGATCCCCCTTGGTTTTCCCCACCAGGGTGCATCAAGTCTCTGCAAGGTTAGGGGTATCTTCTCCCCTTGAGCCCAGACAAAGCAGAGACAAAGCATCCCTGTTGGGGAAGGCTACAACTTTAGGGACAGCCCCAACTCCAGTTGTGGTGGGACCTATATGGAGACTGACCTGAATGTTTATTACATATGTACCAGGGGCCCTGAGGGAATTTTGAACTTTCTGCAAACTGAATTCAGGTTCCCTGAAAAAGCACTGGGTTCTCTTATAGTTGAGTCATCTCTCTAGCTTTCTCCACATCTATCTCAGTAGTAACTTTATTCTGTCCCAGAGGTAAGCTAGGATCCATTATCTAAATTCTATAATCCCACATTACTAGTTAGTTAATATATCTTCTTTTGTTAATAAAATATGTGTCACCATTAGGGAAAAATGCAAACCAGTAAAACAAAACTAAACAAAATTATAAAAACAAAAAACAAAACAACAACAATAAAAAACAACCATAAGCCTAGAACTATAACTTAGTTCAGTTTGGTTAAAACTCAAACAGACTTTTTTTTTTCAGATTTTTTTTTAAGTCCAAGTAAGAGAGTTACAGGAGGTAGAAGACTGAGAGCTCATGTAATAATGTTATAAGATAGATATGTTACAGCATTAATTAACATATTCATAAAATTACAAGATTTGGTGTAGAAAGGCTCAAAGGTTAAGCTGAAATCTTTATTTCTGACTGACTCTTGGAAAAGATAAATATTTACTTTCACATAAAGGTTGTAATCAAAAGAGGAATTATCTACTCTTGGAGAAATAAACACAATTAATGATGAAAATAGTCATATATTTGGCATAATAATTTATTTTGCTTGTCTTTCTTCTCATATTTTACAGAATGAATTAGAATCAAATCATAGCAGTAAGATAATAATTTCAAATAAAATATGGTGTATTTTGAAAGAAACCCTTTTTGTATTTTGAATAAATTAAGACAATCCATTGATTTTTGTGTTGCTACTTCCTAGCTATAATTTTGCTACTGTTATGAATCATGGTGTAAATATCTGATATACAGGATATATGATCTGCAACCCCTGTGAAGGTTTGTTGGGTTCCCATGGGGGTTGTGACCACACAGGTTGAGAACAACTCTTCTAGGAGGGAGTTTAGGACCAATTTCCTCTGCTTTTGAGACTAGAATAGGGTTTTTCTCTGGTGAAGATTTTGTTGGTTTTGAAAACAATGACCAAGTGCACACACATGGAAACTGAGGAGAATAATCAGAGAAATGTCAAAATATATAACAAGAGACAGGGATTGGTAAATAATAAGACAGTATTTAAAGATGAATAAACCTGCACAGATTTCTGTAGATATGCTAACTCCTAGTAGACTGCCCTGAAAGAATTGATTTTCTGATTGGCCATCCATCCTTCCCTAAACTACCAGCAAGTTCTTTTTTAGACAAAAGAGGGGAGCTAAGCCGCTCTGTGGCTATACACTCAGTTTAACACCAAACATGAATTTATATTTTGAGAATAGCAATGACATTTTATTTTTTTCGAAACTGATACTTTTTCAAAAGCAACGTTTGATAGACAATTATTCATGTGCCCCCTTCAGAACATGAATAATATTGACACATACACAGAATTACAAACAGAGACAGAATTGCCAACTGCTTCTACTAAAAACCAAAGTGGGAAAAAGAATTCTGATACAAATGCTGTCAATAAATGATTAATCTAATAGAAGTAATGCATACATTATCTATCCTCTTCACACACACACACACACACACACACACACACACATTCATACAAACAATTTATCCCCTAAGAGATTATTGTACATTGTCTGATATACATGGCAAGCCATCTAGAGCACAGAGTATGCTCCATGTTGACCTCCCACTTTACTGATTTTCCAGGATGTAATATGTTTCACTGTTAGAAACTCTACAGTATGTAAGGCTTGGTCATCTCAGTTCCACACACAAGCAAATATTGCCCAAATCATTAGTTCACTTGCTAAATGTCATTATGCTGTTACCTGGATGCAATGGTGGTATAGTGCAGGCGGTTTGGCTATTTGTGAGCTATATATCTGTGAGTGCATCCTTCCTACACTTTCCCCAGGTAGCTCTTGCATTACCATTTTCTGATTCTGATAACATTCACCATAGTCTTTACTCATCCCATGATGTTGGAGACTTCTGGTTCATATTTGGAATTTATGTAATACATGATTAATCTTGCAATTGTTGGGACCAAATATTTAGATAGTTTAAAAGTGCTAGGTACTAATGCTGTACAGAGTGACAAAACAGGGTTATAGACTTCTTACTCATTCATGTTGTATCCTCAGAATATTGTTGAGGAAGGTGACTTCTTATAATTATTTTGACTTTTCTTGATTTTCTCTAAGTTCTAAAATTAACATATTTAAAACATATTACTTTGCCAAAGAAAGCCACAGAGGGCACATGACAGATTCTAGGGTCATACTTTTCATACCAACTAGACAGAGATTTGTTCTGTGTCTTTATGGCAGAATTTGCTAGATTTTGCATCTTCCCATTTTGGTCTCTAGAATGGCACTCTGGCAAAATAGAAAATGAGTTGTTTCAATAAAATATTTCCTCCTGTAGATGCATTCAGGAGGTTTCTTTGTGTTAAAGTGCTGTATTTTGTTTATTTGCCTGCTGGACACTAGTTCTCAAAAGGAATACCTTACTCTACACTTTCTCTTCACTAATACCTGTATAGAGGAGCACTTGAATTCAAAACACAAGTTAAACTTTGTTATGTCAGCATTCTTCTCAATTCTAGTGCAAGGTCTGGCCAGGAAGAGAGTATGCTTTGATTATAAGCACTGTACATTGCAATGACAAATGCAATTAGATGGGTTTTCTTTGTTAAATCAATCATCAGGAAGTGCTAAAACTATTTGGTGTTGAGAACACTTCTTTCTACTCTAAATTTATCATAGTCTATGGAAGCAATTGCTGTGTTTTTATCCTAGGGCTCTTTAAGATGGGAGTCTGGGAGAAGGAGGTGGCCCATTCAATCCTGGAATTTCAGAGGGACTGTTAGGGATAATACATATCACCATATAATTAATCGGTGCTTTTTCCTGTGGTCTGTGAAATGTGTGTTTCCTTCGTCATCTGAGAGACAGAAAGCTGGCACTTTCAAACCCTCTGTAGCTTTAATTACAATGTGGTATTGGGTCCAATTATAGCTGTGACCAATATGACCTTTTCAGGTTCAATATTCAAACCACTTGCCTGATTATCGGTAGAAGATTTTAGGCATCAGTCAGTGTATGTGGGCTTGAGATTATTGGATTGCTGTATTTTTTTTTTCATTTTCCCAACGGAAAAAGTCAGTAATAGCATAAGCTGGTAATGATGACATTAAATTTAAAGAGGGAGAAAAAAACCTTCATTAGCAAAATGGCATGTCTTTATCTTCCATGTGATAAGGCCAGCCAGGCAGGAACCTTTGCTAAAGTTCAGTCTTGTTTAGTTCTCCTCCCCCTACTTCTCATCATGCATATGGGTATGGCTGTGTACATGTGTGCATCTGTCAACTCCAATCACTGACTCTGAAAATCATATCCAACACTAGTGTTTGCATGTGTGAAAAGAGAAAATTTAATTTGCCTACCTTGTGTATACCACCTTTTCCTCAGCAACATGAGAGGGTTTGGTGAAGCAGATGAGAGAGATAGAAAAACGTGTGGTTTCATTCTTGCATGGGATTACCATTAACATTATTGTTAACAAGAACAAAAAACATGTGATTTCTCTGTGTGGTGCTATGCCTTTGGATATAGTAAGCTAGCTTTCTATACCAAGAACATGACAAGCCCTGGAGAGACTTTTATTTGTAAAGAGGTAGCTGGAATGGTATGGGAGATGTTCTGGGTGTTCCCAGCTTCTGCGATAAGAACAAAATAGACAAAGCCAGTATCAAGAATAAAATGTTACAGGACCATGGGAGAAGGAAAAATGTGAATTTCAACTGGAAGAAGAAATATGTCAGTAAGAAACTTCATTAGGGTTTCCTAGAAATAGTCAGGTTTGCTTCAAACTTGTTCTCTAGAAAAGTTTGAACCAAAGGAAGTTTTTAAGCTGGGCACATCTGTCTCAGATGTGAGGATTTGTGAAATGAGGCTGAACATGTTGACTGTCAGTATGGGACGGGATAGGTAAATGAAAGTATAGGTTTCCTTTTCTATGTGCTTTCCTTTGTGCTGTAGGGGTCTGTGAAACATTTTGGATCAAAGAGATAGTTGAATCAGACATAATAAAACTTTGTTATGGCCAAGAACTGAGGTCAAATAGTCCAGGTAGATATCAACTACAGCAGACATTACAAAACCTTCCAGAATGTGAAACTATCCGAGGTGAATGAATACTGCATATAATTTCCCTCCTCCCAGCCCGAAGCATAAATAGGATGAGGTTTTTATGCATATTGTGCTATTTGTCTGTGGTCTCTTAACTGTGTCAATTAATGTTACCTTCATGCTTTAACCACTAACACTGCCACTCAGTTTTTCAAGTCAAATCAACAACAAAAGCTGGCGGTAGTATTTAAACTCAGGTCTACTGACTCCGGATGCAATATTCTTTCCACCTACAGTTTCTAATCCACAAATCAGGGGGAAAAAGTCAGTGAATTTATTAAGTCTCTATATGCAAATGTGAAAGTTTTCATCCTTAGTTATTTTTCAAATCCGTGCTAATGAGATAGATTGGGAAGCAAAAATATGAGCTTAATTGCAGTTCGCGGGGTGAACACGCACAGTGACTGCAAAGGCTCCTGTGTGTGGCAGGTGCTGCTTAATGATTCCTCATCCATTAAGGCAAGGCCATGGAAAAATACAATGGGGCTGTGATTTTCAGGAATCATAATTCAATTTTTCAAGGAAATAGAATAGATAGTGTGGACTCTATATGAAATTCAGAAAATATTTATGACTCTTCATTTGGTTGCCTTTTATTTATTTGGTTGTTTTTCACTTCAGCAAACCCCACCCCACCCCCTTCACCTTCACAACACATGTATATTCATGTACCTCTTATGCCCTGTCAGAACAGACACAACCTGCACAGGAAAGGCCTTTGTTCCAGGAAGCCTTTGAAGTGTATGCACCAAGTGCATTCCTTTCTGCTTCTCTCTCTCTCTCTCTCTCTCTCTCTCTCTCTCTCTCTCTCTCTCTCTTTCTCTCATTCTCTCTCTCTCTCTCTCTCTCTGTTCCTTTCTCTCTCGCTTTCTTTCTGTCTGTCTTTGTCTCTGTATCTCTCCCCCCCCTCTCTTGAAACCTGAATGCCTCATATGT
>NC_034604.1:22574177-22575560 GCF_900095145.1 Mus pahari | reverse complement strand
AAGCCTTTGAAGTGTATGCACCAAGTGCATTCCTCTCTCTCTCTCTCTCTCTCTCTCTCTCTCTCTCTCTCCCTCTCTCTCATTCTCTCATTCTCTCATTCTCTCTTTCACTGTCTCTCTCTGTTCCTTTCTCTCTCGCTTTCTTTCTGTCTGTCTTTGTCTCTGTATCTCTCCCCCCCCTCTCTTGAAACCTGAATGCCTCATATGTGCCCTCCATTTTATATGTAAGCCTGACAGTCTCCTTCTTATAACAGAAATTCTGTCCTTTTTCAGACCAAGAACATTATTGAATCTTCTTCAAAATATAAGTATTTTCACTACAATGCAAACTTTATGATTAAATGACAAATATCTAAGCCCTCCACTACGTTAGCATTGTTGAAGTCTCTGCTTAAGATTGCCCTACTGAAAACTGCATCTGAGACAAGAGCTTGTGGTCCTAGTGTCCTGTGTGGCTTACTTGCCTCTTCACATTTGAAATGGCCTATTATTTCAGTCACTCTCTTCATCTAAGTAAGGGTTAAGTTGTTGTTTAAGCCAAACTTTCTAAGGCCTAGAAAACTTATGTAATGTTCACTTCTTAGATCAGTTCTTTTAGCTTGCTTGTGGAATCTCATCAGTTGAGTGTAGAGAAAAGCACATTGAGTCTAACAAAAAGAGTTTTATTGATAGGGTGTCCAAGAACCTATCTGTCTGTCTGTCTGTATGTCTATCATCCTATCATCTATCTGTTCTATTATCATAAATGTGTGTATATTCATATACACATTTGTGTGTGTTTGTGTGAATGTATGAATACAATATAGCATAAGCCTTTTATATGAATAGATACTATATTTATATATTCAGTTAAATACAGAACTAATTTATAACAACACAAGTACATTTTTATTGAACTTGTATACATGTTTTCTACTCATTATTCCTTGAATAATGCAGTATAACAAGTTTTAACATATAATTTGCATTATGTTAGCTAGTATAAGTAATCTATGGATATAGGAGAACATGATGCCTCTTTTGTGTAGGGACTTGAGCTTCCTCACATTTCATATTTTTAGGGGCTTTGGAATCACCTCCCCAGAGATCCTGAGGGGCAACTTTATTTCTCAATGCTTCTTACATAGTTTTGACTTTAATGAAACAAACCTCCAGTCCACAATTTTATAAAGTTGTTACTAACACAACAATACTCATTAATTTCCATGGAAGTATGTCCTTTAGTAGGCAACCAAAAAAGACTTGCAAAGAGTAATGATCAAAGCTATCAACATCTGTTTAGACCTTATGATAATGATTTGTCCTTATCTGGATGACATTACTGAGTGACAACTCAGCATGTGAAACTTAAAAATGATAAGGAGAGAGAGAGTTTTTTTTTTT
>NC_034604.1:22546542-22574062 GCF_900095145.1 Mus pahari | reverse complement strand
GGCTGTCCTGGAACTCACTTTGTAGACCAGGCTGGCCTCGAACTCTGAAATCCGCCTGACTCTGCCTCTCGAGTGCTGGGATTAAAGGCGTGCGCCACCACGCCCGGCGAGAGAGATATTTTATTATCACATTTTCTTTCAAATTTCAATTTACCTTTCAATCTAATTCACCATTTAAAGCAGGTAAATTCGCTCTATAAATATAATCAAGAAATGTTCATGCCGCATTAATAGATTGCTTTAGTTTTGTACTTCTTACAACTTAATTATTTAGAGCTCAATTCCCCTACTTAACATTAGCATATTAAGGCAAAATCTAATTTACAGTAAGCAGCTTGAGGTCACAGAGCCACAGAAAAATGTAAATTGAGGCAGGTGAACAAGATAAACTTCTGTCTCATACATGTATGTAGGATTTACTTGTACATAACATTTTAGTTGTGTCAAACAGTAGATACATTTTTGCAAAAGTAACATTATTTAAGCAATTTCCTTTGCTTATAAATAAGAAATAATGTCTACTTAGAAACTGAAGTAAGAAAGGAAAATAAACATGCAAATCAGGAGAGTTACCATTGTCCATATTATATTGTCTTCCAGGTGCAAATTTAAAAATTCACAGTCTTTGATATTTGTGAGCCATGTCATTCTGAATTGTTTTTGAATGGTACAGACTACCCATTTCATCTCCCTATCTACACAGGTACATATATGTATCAGAATATATCTTCAGACCAGTATGTAGAAAATTAAGTAAGTTAAGTTATTATGGAGTTAATGCCTATTAGAAATGTTTGTATACTGTGGGCTACATGCCAGACACTTGAAAAGAATTGTCTCTTTTCTTATTTCAGATTTAGAAAAACAGATTTTACTATATATTCAACAATATTCTGTCATGAATCTATCAACAATGAGTCAGAAAAGGTACCTTTATATTAGACCCTGAAGTTGCTAAAGAAATAAAACCAGAAAGAATCAGGAAGCTATCTCTGAGAGAAGTCTGTTCTTAAAAGCCTAGATATTGGATAATATAGATGAATCCATAATAGGAGGTGAAGTATTTGTGTGCATATGTTTCTACAGATGCACTATCTTTGTTAAAAAATAATATAGTAGAGAGTTCAGCTTCCATGTGTATGTGGGCTTTCTGTTGTTTTGTTGTTATTGAAGAGCAGACTTAGTCTGTGATGATCTGATAGGATGCATGGAATTATGTGAATTTTCTTATATCTGTTGAGGTCTCTTTTGTGACAGATTATATGGACTGTTTTCAAGAAGGTATCATGAGGTGCTGAGAAGAAGTATATTCATTTGTGTTAGGATGTAATGTTTTATAGGTATCTATAAAATGAATTTGGTTCATAACTCCTGTTAGTTTCACTGTGTGTCTGTTTAAGTTATATTTCCATGATCTGTCCATTGCTGAGAGTGGGGTGTTGAAGTCTCCCACTATTAATGTGTGAGGTACAATGTGTGCTTTTAGCTTTAGTAAAGTTTCTTTTATAAATGTGAATGCCCTTGCATTTGAAGCATAAATGTTCAGAATTGAGAGTTCATCCAAATAATTTTTCATTTGACTAGTCTGAAGTGTCCTCCTCGTCCTCGTCCTCGTCCTCGTCCTCCTTCTCCTCCTCCTCCTCCTCCTCCTCCTCCTCCTTCTTCTTCTTCTTCTTCTTCTTCTTCTTCTTCTTCTTCTTCTTCTTCTTCTTCTTCTAACTTTTTCTTGAAAGTCGATTTTATTAGTTATTAGAATGCCCACTCCAGTTTGTTTCTTGGTATCATTTGCTTGGAAATTTCTTTTTCCAGCCTTTTACTCTGAGGTAGTGTCTATCTTTGTAACTGAGATGCATTTCCTGTATGCAGCAAAATGTTGGGTCCTGTTTAAATAACCAGTCTGTAAGTCTATGTCTTTTTATTGGGAAATTGAATCCATTGATGTTAAGAGATATTAGGGAAAATTTATTGTTTCTTCCTGTTATTTTTGTTGTTAGAGATTGAATTATGTTTGTGTGGCTATATTCTTTTTGGTTAATAGAAGGAAGATTACTTTCTTGCTTTTTCTAGGGTATAATTTCCATGCTTGTGTTGGGCTGTTCCATCTATTATCCTTTGTAGGACTGGATTTGTGAGACGATAATATGTAAGTTTGGTTTTGTCATGGGATTCCTTGATTTCTCCATCTATGGTAATTGAGAGTTTTGCTGAGTATAGTAGTCTGGGCTGGCATTTGTGTTTTCTTGGGGTCTGTATGGCATCTGCCCAGGATTTTCTGGCTTTTAGAGTCTCTGGTGAGAAGTCTGGTGCAATTCTGATAGATCTGTCTTTATATGTTTCTTGTCCATTTTCCCTTACTATATTTAATAATCATTGTTTTGTGCATTTGGTTTTTGACTATTACATGACAGGAGGAATATATCTTCTGGTCCAGTCTATTTGGAGTTATATAGGCTTCTTGTATTTTCATGGGAATCTCTTTCTTTACATTAGGGAAGTTTTCTTCCATAATTTTGTTGAAGATATTTACTGGCCCTTTGAGTTGGGAAGCTTCGCTCTCTTCTACAATTATTTGCCTTAAGTTTGCTCTTCTCCTTTATGTCCTGGATTTTCTGAATCTTTGGGGTTAGGAGCTTTTTGCATTTTGCATATTCTTTGACGGTTGTCTCAATGCTTTCAATGGTATCTTCTGTACAGGACATTCTCTCTTTTATTTCTTGGTGATCCTTTGATCTATGACACTCTGATCCTTTTCAAGGATTTCTATCTCCAGGGTGATTTTCCTTTGTGATTTCTTTATTGTTTCTATTTCCATTTTTAGATCTTGCATAGTTTTGTTCATTTCCTTCACCTGTTCGGTTGTGAACTTGGTCAGGGAAGAAATAAAGAAAGAAAGAAATTAAAGCCTTTTAAGAATTTAATGAAAATGAAGGCACAATATACCCAACTTATCGGACACAAAGTAGTATAAGAGGAAAATTCATAGTTCTAAGTGTTTCCAGAAAGAAACTGGAAGCTAATAGCTTGACAGCATATCTGAAAGCTCTAGAACTAAAAGAAGCAAATGCACCCAAGAGGAGGTGACAGCAAGAAATAATTAACTCAGTGTAGAAATCAACCAAGTAGAAACAAAAAGAGCTATACAAAGAATCAACAAAACTGGGAGCTGGCTATTTGAGAAAATCAACATAATAGATAAACAGTTAGTCAGACTAACTAGAGGCCAAAGAGAAATATGAAAATTAACAAAGTCAGAAATGAAAGGGGAAACAAAACAGAAAGCAAGAAAAATCAAAGAAATCATCAGATCCTACTACAAAATTCTATTCTCAACAAAACTGGAAAACCTGGATGAAATGCAAAATTTCTAGACAGATACCAGTTACTAAAGTTAAATCAGAATCAAATAAGCCATATAAACAGCCCCACAACTCCTGAAGAAATAGAAGCAGTCATTAAAAGTCTCCTAACCAAAAAACAATAAAACATCCCAGGACCAGATGGGTTTAGTGTAGAATTCTATTAATTCTTCAAATAACACCCAATACCAATACTTTTCTAACTATTCCACAAAACACAAAGAACAGTACCAAGTTCATTCTATAAAGCCACACTTGTGCACATACCTAAATCATAGAAAGAACCAACAAAGAAAGAGAATTTCATACCATTTAACTTATAAATATATCAATCAAAAATACTTAAAATTATCAAAAACTGAATCAAAGAACACATCAAAACAATAACAAAAGAACACACATGATATGCACTTACTGATAAGTGGATAGTGCCCAGAAACTTAGACTATCCAAGATACAATTTACAAAACACATGAAATTCAAGAAGAAGGAAGACCAAAGTGTGAATACTTTGTTCCGTCTTAGAATGGGGAACAAAATACCCATAGAAGGAGTTACAGAGACAAAGTTTAGAGCTGAGACAGTAGAAAGGATCATCCAGAGACTGCCCCACCTGGGAATCCATCCCATATATAATCACCAAACCCAGACAATATTGCAGATACCAGCAAGTCTTTGCTGACAGGACCCTGACATGGTTCTCTCTTGTGAGACTATGCCAGTGCCTGGCAAATACAGAAATGGATGCTCACAGTCATCTATTGGATGGAACACAGGTCCCCTAAAAAAGGAGCTAGAGAAAGTAACCAAGGAGCTAAAGGGGTCTGCAGCCCTAGAGGAAGATAAACAATATGAAATAACCAGTACCCCAGATAACTGTGTCTCTAGTAGCATATGTAGCAGAGGATGGTCTATTTGGCCATCAATGGGAAGAGAGGCCCTTGGTCTTGTGAAGACTATATGCCCCAATACAGGGGAATGCCAGAGCCAGGAATTAGGAGTGGGTGTGTTGGGGAGTAAGGCGGGGGGGGGTATAGGAGATTTTGGAGATAACATTTGAAATGTAAATGAAGAAAACATCTAATAAAAAAAGAAGTGAAAAAGAAATCATTCATCATGATCAAGAAGGCTTCATCCTAGGGATGAAGGGATGGTTCAATATAAGGAAATCCATCAACATAATCCACTATATCAAAAAAAAACTCAAAGAAAATAGCCACGTGATCATTTCAGTAGATGCTGAGAAGGCATTTGACAAAATTCAACAGTGATTAATGATAAAAGTCTTGGAAAGATCAGGAATTCAAGGTCTATACCTAAACATAATAAAAGCAATCTACACCCAACCAGTAGCAAACATCAAACTAAGTGGAGAGAAACTTGAAGCAATCCCACTGAAATCAGGGACTAGAAAAGGCTGCCCACTCTCTCNCTAACTATTCAATATAGTACTTGAAGTCCTAGCCAGAACAATTAGACAACAAAAGGAGATAAAGGGGATACAAATTATAAAGGAAGAAGTTAAAATGTAGCTATTTTTAGATGATATGATAGCATATTTAAGTGACCTCCAAAATTCCACCAGAGAACTTGTAAACCTGGAAAACAACTTCAGCAAAGTGGCTGGATATAAAATTAAATCAAACAACTAAGTAGCCTTCATCTACTCAAAGGATAAACAAAAGCCTCTTTTTCAGGCTGAGAAAAAATTAGGGAAATGACACCCTTCACAATAGTCACAAATAAACTTACATACCTTGGAGTGACTCTAACCAAGTAAAAAGTCTGTATGACAAGAATTTCAAGTCTCTGAAGAAAGAAATTGAAGATCTCAGAAGATAGAAAGAACTCCCATGCTCTTGGATTGACAGGATTAATTCAGTAAAAATGGCCATCTTGCCAAAAGCAATCTATAAATTTAATGCAATCTCTAGCAATATTCCAACTCAATTCTTCCTAGAGTTAGAAAGAGCAATTCTCAAATACATTTGGAATAACAAAAACCCCAGAATAGCCAAAACTATTCTCAATAATAAAAGAAAATTTGGGAGATTCACCATCCCTAACCTCAAGCTGTATTACAGACCAATAGTGATAAAAACTGTATGATATTTGTACAGATACAGACAGGTTGAACAATGGAATAGAATTTAAGACCAAGAAGTAAACCCATATACGTACGATCACTTGATCTTTGACAAAGGAGCTAAAAATCATCCAGAGGATGAAAGACAGCATTTTCAAAAAATGGTGCAGGTTCATCTGGTGTTCAACATGCTAATTGATCCATTCTTATCTCCTTGTACAAAGCTTAAGTCCATGTGCATTAAGGAGCTTCACATAAAACCACATACACTGATACTAATAGAAAGAAAAAGTGGGAAAGAGCCTAGAAAACATGGGTACATGGGGATATTTCTTAAACAGAACACCAATGGCTTGTGCTGTAAGATCCAGAATCGAAAATGGGACCTCAAAAAATTACAAAGCTTCTGTAAGGCAAAGAATACTGTCAATAGGACAAAAGTGCAACCAACTAATATCTGTGGATATTAGCCCCCAAACTCAGAAAACCCAAGATACAATTCAGAGATCACATGAATTGAAGCTCTAGAAGAAGGAATTCCAAAGTGTGGATACTTCAGTGTTTCTTGGAAGGGGGAAGAAAATATTCAAGGGAGGAAATAAGGAGACAAATTATGGAGCAGAGACTGAAGGAAACCCTATCCAGAGGCTGTTCCACCCTGGGATCCATCCCCCATACAGACAAAAACCCAGACATTATTGATGCAAAGAAATATTTGCTGACAGGAGCCTGATGCAGCTGTCTCCTGTGAGGCTCTGCCACAGCCTGACAAATACAGAGCCGGATGTTTACAATCAACCATTGGACTGATCATGGGGTACCCAATGAAGGACTTAGAGAAAGGGAGACATCCTTCAATGCCTCACACAACTGTGTCAGTGTTATTGTGGTAAGTGAAGGGATTCCAAAACAGAACCATTTGTGGAAATCTGCAGTGCTAGAGTACTCTCTATTAGCATAGGAATAAATAGCTTAGATTTCTAGAAATAGAATACAATCAGAAGTTCAAATGCTGAAATGACAACACCAGTGGATGCCAAAGTGGAAAGGGCAAAGTCCATAAGGATTCAACACTACACAAAGAAATCTAGGCAACTGAGGAAAGCTGAGAGTGGGGCAAGGGGTCTCCTTCAGGGAAGAACATACTAATTGGCTCTGCAGTGACAAATTGTCAGCTCTGAAAACATACATACAAGTAACATTATATAGACTGAGTAGAATATATTTAGGAAAATATTTGTAGATGTATAAATGTATGTAATACCAAGAAGACTGTGAATTTGAAGGAGAATCAGGAGAAACATGTGAGAAGGTTTGAAAACATGAGAGGGAAGGAAGAAATATTGTAATCATGTTACAATCTGAAAAAAATTTAAAAAGAAAATAAATCTTGTTTTAAAAAATTCAGTAAGCTAGTTGAGCATTCATCACATGTACTTTACTAACCATCTCTGTTAACTGGCAACTTATTCATCTTTAGAATCAAGCATGGTATCTAAGGATATCCAAAGTCTTAGGTCATGCTATGACTTTAGGTTATTAAAAAACAGATATTTTTAACTTGCTGAAAAAAAATGTGTGTTTGTAAAGAAGTAAAACTGCTGGTCAAGTATCCAATGTTCACTGAGCATCAGAGGGACTGCAGGGTTGAGAGAGTCACATAGCTTTCCCCTCAGAAGAAGGAAAATCTAAGAACATTATTACCACATTCATCATTATGAAGTTAAAATATATTAAAATTTAAATACATTAATTGAAATTAAAGACTCAATAAAATAGTTTATCATAAAACCGTGCATTTAAATGTTTAAATTTCATAATTTCACCTATGATTTAGAATGTTTATCTTCCTTTTCCATACAAGAGTCTAAATTTAACTTAACTTTCTGATTCACTGAGACAGAATGTTGGATTAGGTACACTATGTGAAGTCTCATAGTCAGAATTTAATGTTTGTCTATAGCAATATATTGGTTACATTTATAGTAAGTTGACAGAAGATAGTCACCAGAGATTAGGAAACCTCACTGAGAAAATGTCTCCATAATATCAGACTGTAGACAAGTCTGCAAAACATTTTTTTTTAACTCATGTGGAAGGGTCAAGGCCTAGGCCATTAGTGGTGGTACTATCTCTGGCCTGGTAGACCTGGGTTCTATAAAAAGAGCAAGCAGAGCAAGCCAGGGGTAGTAAGCCAGTAAACAACACTCCTTGGCATCCTTTGTATCAGCTTCTGCCTCTAGGTTTCTGCCCTGCTTAAACTCCTGCCTTGATTTGCTTTAATAATAAATAGTGATATGGAAGTATAAGTCAAAATAAACCCTGCCCTTCCCTAGTTGCCTTAGTCATGGTATTTCATCTCAATCATAATCCTAAATAAGACAAAAAGTATGTCTCTTGTAATATTTTACTGTACTACTTTGAAGGTGTGGCTTACTCTCTTTGAAAAAAACATGATAGTATAATGTGAGGAGGCAGTTGCTCACAGTGAGGCTCACCCGTCAGAACTGAATGTAATCTATATTTTATTTCGCTTATATTTAGAAAACTAATTTGGACCCCAGGAGTAGCAAAGTGGCCAGCTGTGCTCGAAAATGTCTTAGAGCCATTGTGGTCCACGCTCCACTGTCCAAAGCTCCCAAAATGAAACACTTTGAGCACTCATCAGAGGTGTGAAAGCATGGGAGTGTCACAGTGGCTGGCCGCACAAGACTTCTCTTTTGCTTGGCATTGACTTCGGCTTTCCCAGTAGGCCTTTTGTGTCCCTTGTCCCGTGATTCCAACATCCCATCAAATGCTTGCTGAAAGAGTTGTGGAAGCCTGGGAAAAAGAACCAGAGTGAACATAAAGAAGTCTCTGGTTAGAAGTGAAGAGAACCCAAGAAGCACTATTGCTTTCACAAATCATGGAAATGGTGACTTATGGAGAAAAAGTGAACATAGAGTAAATGACAATGCCTCCTGCTCGGATGGGCCCCTCATTTTGAAATCCAAATCAAAGGATGCCAGCCTTAAAACAAGCCATGCCTTTCACAGAATACCTATTCTATTCCTATCTCATTATCTATCTACATAGACAACTTTGACATTCTGCTTATGGTGATGGAGTGACCCTACAGGACTTGTTTACAGACTTTGGTACAGTTTCTGTCCTTAATTGACTTCTCACTAGTTTGTATATGATGTACCATTGAATGAAGCAAATCTGCACTGCATTCAGCAAACATTTTTGAAGAAAGTTGTCTAACATGGTTCTGTATGCTATTTAGGTATCTGAGTCTGCTTCAAGAAGTTCTCTTCTGTGTAAGTTTATCATTTCCCCCAAATCCCCCAATCATTGTTCGTGTCATTGTAATATCCACTCCCCACTGGATATTTCTTCATAGTGCTAGTTTTGAAATTTTGAAAAGTGCAAGTCTGAAGCAATTATGATGAGAAGTGATGGAAGCACCAAATTCCCTATGCAGTGGTCATTAATGAAAATGCAGATTCACAAGTAATGAAAGGCCTCAAGTACCACACATGGATGGACAAAGGACAGCAGCAAGTGGGAAATAGAGACAGCTTGAGCATAGAAGACAAACTGTGTATCCTGAGGATCTGCGGATGGCAGAGATGAGTAATTGAGACTGCTGAGATATTTGAATTCATAAGATTATAAATGAGTCCAAGATGCTAGACATTGAGCTACCAGAAGCTTCATATTTTTTTTGTCTTTTATATGATTGATTTATGCTCTGATTCTTCTGATTTAGAATTAGAATGCATGTATTTTTTTCTGTAAATAAGTCTAGCATCTTTGAATTTTTAAAGAGATCTTGGTCTTCTAAAATGTTGAAAAAATTTTAAAAACTATAGGACTTTTAACATTGTATTTTATTTTATAATGAAAATAAAAGATTCTGGGAATAATCAATTAAACGTTTACCACTGGAAGTGGTTGTGTTTGCTTATCAAGTTTTTAAAAATTGAAGTGTCTGAGTTAACATGGGCAGTTTGACTCAGCCTAGTGTTATCTGAAAGAGGAGCCTTCATGGAGGTTGTCTTGTAGAAACATCTATGGAAATTTTCGTGGTGGAGAAGAGCTCATATGCCTATTAGCAGTATGATGACTATGTAGGTGATGCTGTGTTCTATAAGAAAACTAGTTCAATATGGGCCACAGAACTGGACAAAAGTAGAATTCCTCATGGATTCTCTTCCACATTTTTGCTTGAGTCTTTTAACATGTTCAGAAAGAGAACCAGAGAAGCGTAGAACACAGTTACATTTTCTTTCTTTCTTTTTTTTAAACATCATTGATCATATATAAGTATTTACTTTATAGTTCTTTTTTTTGTATATGCATTATTATGTGTGTGTGGGGGGATTGAGGGACTTACTTCATGGGACTGAAAATAGTAATTAGTGCTCTGATTTTCTAGTTGATTGAAGAATTGGAGACAACAAGGCCTGGAAATATATTAGAGAGAACTTACTGTTTTGCATAAATTTAAAACTTTGTAAGGAATAACTTTAGTTTTAGGAGTTTGTCATTTTTCTATTCTTACATAGAAGCAGTTGCTAAAGACTGCTATCTGCTGTGCCAGAAAACTTCAAGAGCTGTGCCCAGCTTCCCATACAAAACAGGCCTGAAGAGGCCAGGACTTTTAGCCAGGTTGTACCCCCCGTGGAGTGATAAGTACCAACCTACCCACAAAACTTTAAATTCTTGATTTTGATTCTGTCTAAAAGAAATGCAAGTAAAATGATGGAGCAGAGACTGAGGGAATAACCAATAAATAACTAACTCTACTTAAGACCTATCCAATGGGCAAGCACTACTTCCTGACACTATTAGTGATACTCTGTTATGCATGGCATTAACTGTTCTTCGAGAACCTTCACCTAGCTCCTGACCCATACAGAAGCAGACACCTTCAAACAATCATTGGAAAGAGTTTGATGACTCCTCTGGAAGAATTGGGGGAAGGATTGAGTGCCCTAAAATGGACAGGAACTCCACAGGAAAACCAATAGTATCAACTAACATGGACCTTTGAGGGCTCTCAGAGACTGTACAACCTAAGATCACACACAGGCTAGACTGAGGACCTGGGCACATGTGGAGCAAATGTGCAGGTCAGTCTCTATTTGGGTTCCCCACCAACTGGATTGGGAATTCTTTCAAAATCTGTGTCCTATCTGTGGAATCTATCAGCAAATAGGCTGTCTTGTTGGCCTCAGTGAGAGAGGATAGCCTCACTCTGAAGAGACTTGATATGCCTGGGTTGTCGGCCTGTACTTTCTTAGAAAAAAAAGGGAAGGTCTCTGTGAAGTGGTACTGTGTGGGTGAAACAGTGATTGGAATGTAAAGTGAATAAATACATAAATAAATAAAAGGAGAAAATAAGTAAGTAAGTAAGCAAATAAGCAAATAAAAGAATGTGTAAATAGCCAAAAAGGAAAAAATGGAAAACAGAAAAAATTAAAAAAGCAAAAGGTGGTAAAGTTTTAGCACAAAGGTTCTCGTTCAAGGGGCCAGAGAAAAGTGTTGAAAGCACGTAGTGAAGGCACATGCCTGGATGAGTGAGTAGGATGCAATCAAGCTCTGAAGTAGAGAAGAGTTTGAAGAATTAAGGAAAGCTGAGATAATATTAGACATAGTGAAAGCCAGCAATATAGCAGAGAGTTGATGAATCTGTTGTACAGTGAGGACAGTATCAGGTCATATGAAACTGAGACAATGCTTCCTTATAAAAAAGAGAATCTCAAGGAAATTCCTAGAGTAAACACTTTGCCCCTAAGAAAAGCAGCTGTATTTACTCCAAGCAGTACCTCCCACTGTAGAGTTTTCTTAGGTTTGACTATGCATTCACGCCAAATTTTGGGAGAGAGGATTCAAGAGCAGGTGAGAATCATTATTGCAAAATATAGTCATCACAGGGTCTGCCTGCCCACTACTCATCTCTTCTTCCTTTTTTTTTTTTTTTAAATTTTTCTTTTCAATTTTTAATTGAAAAATGCATTTACATAATAATTGGATCTTTGTTCCTGGAGAGTCTCTTTGCTCTTGTAAAGTCTTACTCTTCTGCAGCATTTAATACCCAGCTTGAAACATCAATGCTGATTGCAGAGGAGAGTCTGTGATGTCACAAACGAGGGATTATGACTTCACAGGGGAAATAAGAGAGCATGACAGCTTCAGGAGCCTAAGATCTTTTATTTATAAGTATGCCTCTCTTAATCAAATGGGGAGCGAAATACCAAGCATATAAAAAATGACAGCAGAATGGTAGCTAAATAAATGATCTTCAGAAATATCCTGGCAATGTCACTTTCTCTTTAGAGGATTCATGAGAAATGGTATAGACGGGGTATATTTGAGATGCTAAATCTCCCTATACCTAGTCCTTGAAAAATATCTAGCCCTGGGGTAACTGCAATTGTAATCATGCCCAAGAACAAGCTCCAACCGTGTTTGTGAGAGTGTGGACTAGGAACATAACTGTGACCTGCTGTGGCTAGTGTTCTCCTGGCAGTACCTTGCTAAGAATCACTTTCGACCCCTTAGCTTCTTTATATGACACATATCAAAATCCAGCTTTGAACACAGGGAAAACCTTTCTAAGAACGGTCTTTTTTGTTCCTTTCTCAAAATGTCATTTTGCTATATTCAATCTTAATATCACATCAGATGATAGTAAAATACAATTCTCAATTCAGGCAATTATCTACAAGTTAAAACTTTTATTGATAATAATAAGCGAGAAATCCTAAAATGTTACCATTAATTCAGTCTCATGTGTGTTTCCATGAGTCACAATAAAATATAGAGTTGTCTTTCCAAACATTGCCCATCGGGCGCTAATCATGTGCCCCAGATTTGGCCAGTGGGAGAAGGTGGTACATATTTGTTGTAGGGGTATGCTTGGCATGCCAGCCCATATACTTATTGAGTGATACATGTTTCTCAAAGTGCTGCTGACTGGATAGAAATATCAGAATTGTTTAGGTCTCCTCTTACAATCAGACATGCATAGGCTTAGCAGAAATATCTATATCACTAGAGGTGACGTTAAGCTGTATTTGTTAACAGCTTATTCCAGTAATACTTAAACTTAAATTTTAGAACTGAGCACTTATGTTTTTAATGGGACAACAGAAAAAAAAACAAATACAAAACCTAACAAACACACAAAAAACCTTAATGGCAAAAAAAAAAAAAAAAAAAAAAAAGTCCCAGGGAGCTAGAGAATTAAATGTCAACTCATGGGACTATCCTCATAAGGAAAATTTTAACTCTACCCACTTGGCCAGTTGTGGATTTGCTTTCCACATCTTTCTATCTCTCACTGGCAATCTCATTTCTTTCTAAATCTCCAACTTAAAAAAAAGAAAAAAAGAAAAAAATGAAGCAAACAAAAACATTAATACAATGAACAATTATTGATTTGTTTAAATTTTAATTCAAAAATACAAAGTAGATTTCATGGTTCTATTTTGTGAGTTATTTGCTTTATTTTGATTTGTTTTGGCATATTTTTGACTTATTCAGTTCTAGTTTGTTTTGACTTTGAGTTTTTTTGTTTGTTTTCTCAGAGAGCAGGAATTTGGGGAGAATCTTAAAGGAGTTAGAGAAGGCAAAATATTATTTAAATATATGGAAAATACATTTTTAAAAAATACAAAATAACCTCAAATAGAAAATATGATCATACTTTTTCTTTTCATGTTTACTGTATTTCTTTTCTATTTTGTTGTCCAGATATTTCCAAATTGGGCAAATCAGGGATTTTTTCATATTGGTATATGTGTCTGTCTCTTTATAACACTCATGCTCAAATTAAATTTTATTATTTTCTGTGTTCCTTTAATCTAGAAACCACAAGATATATCATAGTCATACACAGATCTTTTGTACATTAGCTCTGGGAAATTTTACATCTCTACGAATCCCTTATGTAATAGTTGACTGTGGCAGTTCCTTATCGGGTCTCTGATCACATACCTCAGAAGAAACAACTTCATGGAGGAAAGTGTTTCTAATCCCATAGTTTGAGAGTACACAGTCCATCATGGAGTAGAAGACATTATAGAGTAATTCTGGTGGGATGACTGAACAGGAAGTCAAGTTTTAGTATAAAACCTTGAGGCTGACCCAGAGTAACATCTTCCTACAGCAAAGATTCACCTCACCTCCTAAAAACAGACACAGTTCCATAATCTTTGGAAATTGTGCCACTAGCTGAAGACCAAATTTTCAAATACCTGAGCACAAAAGGACACTTCACATTCCAATAAAACAGTCTTACATGTAAAACCAAGGATGGAAACTTTTTTCCAGATATACTCAGTGAAAATATATGATATATATGAAGCTATAGATATGTTTATATATCTATCTATATCTATCTATACACACACACACACACACACAAACACACACACACATACATACATAAAACACAAGGCACTTGGAAAATCTAATCTACAATACACAAAGAACCAAACATAATTCTATGTCTAAAGTAATTTCATATTATTTACTCTGCATATAAAATGAAATATACATTTTCCTTCCTATCTATCTATCTATCTATCTATCTATCTATCTATCTATCATCTATCTATCTATCTATCTATCTATCTATCTATCTATCTATCTACCTATCTATCTGAATATGTGGTAGTTAATCTAGATTGTCAACTAGATTTAAAATCATCATGGAATCAATGTGATTTATAATCATCATGGAATCAATCCTTGGGTCTGACTATCAAGGAGTTTTCTGAATGATGTTAACTGTGATGAGAAAACCCACTGTAATAAAACTGGTGTACTGGAGTAGAAGTTTCTCTTGTGTCATGTGATGCAGAATCACATGGTGTTTTGCAGAAGCAGACTCACATGAGGTTTTGCTGAATCATGACACATGGAAGTACATATGATGTTTGGAGAGAGTATAAATGGGACTTGAGGAACACTGATGGGGCAACTGCATAGCCAGCTGTGCAGCTGTTCTATGGCATCTTGTCTTCACTGATCTTCACCTTGTTGACAGAGGCACAGTAGAGAATTTCTCAATTCATTTTATCTGTCCTGGTAGCACCTGCTGACTCATGCTGATTACTTGGCAGCCTGGCAGTTTCTACTGGATTGTCCCACCATTGCTGATTCAGGTTTGGTGATACTTTTGAACTCAATTGTTGGTATCCTGACACTACAGAAATATACCGCTGGTATCCTGATAAATCTAGACTGGAATCTCCCCCAAAGAATTACTTCTAAACAGGTTCATTTCACTTGTCCTACTTACTAGCTCCTACTTTTGGAGAATGGGCTAGAAGAGGAATCAAAGTGTTTAAGAACCTTTATTAAAGTAGGTTTTTGAAAGTCTAAGCCTGCATTGTACTATTGCATGGGTTGGGTTACTGGATGAAATTTAGAGAACAATGTGATCTAAGTACCAGGAATAATTTCTCTCTGCTTCCTAACTCTGACCATAGTGTGTCTAGATTCCTCATGTTCTTGCCTCCACAACTCCCCTACCATGATATCCTGTACACTCTAGTTTTGAGGAAACTTAAACCCTCCCTTTATGAATTGCTTTTGTCAAAAATGAGAATGGTAATTAATGCCATATTTGTTCCTTTCTGTGAATGACAGTGCACGTGGACACACACATACATACACACACAAACACACACATAAACACACACATCCTGTATGTTAATGTATATATTTATATATTCATTGTAAACACAGAAATATACATTTCTGAATTTGTATGCATATTAAAACAAAATTCACTTACTGATAACTGCACAGTGGTATCACAAAATTTTTCCCAATTTTCTAACTTTTCTAAGCTCTCAAAAAGAATCATGGATCCCTACATTTGCAACGTCTTACTTCTTTATTCTACCATGGTATATATGTAAAAAAGTTTTAGAACTGGTAATGGTATCCATGTAAGAATCAAACTACATACAACTGGGTAGGTTCACCTAAAATTCTTTTGACTTGAGCCTCTTGGGACCACTGTAAAGAGATTAAGAAACACATCTGTCATAAAATTATACCCATCATGGAATTTGTCACAAATATCCTTGACTTTTTGTTAAAGCTAAACTTGGCATATGATAAAGTTTTGAGAAATTTTTTCTCAATATTTTATCAGGCTTTGACAAATGCGTGGAGTCAGATATCACCCACACTAAGGTCTAAAAAGAAATGAGTTTGTTCCCCTAAAAACTCACCCTTGAAGCCCCCTTTCAGTTAATCATTCTCAACCCTGAGAATTCCTTGAAAAATCCTCATTTATTTTCTCACCCTCTTACTTTCTGATTACCACAAAGCCAAAGAACTTGAAGAATGGGTTACCTATTACTAAAACATAAAAATTTTATTTTCTCAGTATGTTTTTTCTATTTGTTTTACTCTTCTGACATTGATAAACCTTTAATCTGAGGTCATTCTCTAAATCCCCAGCCTACTCTACCTTCTTCTTTGTAACCATCCTTTCTAAAGTTAAGAAACCGTGGGCTCATATTCTTCCATGAGCTTATTTAAACAAGCAGTTCCCATAGGCCAATACAGAACATAGAAATATTCACACATTCTGCAGAAGAGACAAATTTAAGCATTTACTCACTTAAAGAAGCCTGTCTTTCCTTTACCTTTATACACTGCTCTCATTGCCAAAGTTAACCAAGACAGCAGGTTTTCATACCTGTGTATTCAGTAACACAGTTTACCATGTTATTTCTGTAAGGTGTTTTAACAAAATAAAGGTTTTTGGGGGATGTGTGGTGTTTTCATGTTGCATGGTGTGTTTTCAGTTGATTTAATTTATGGTATATGTTATATCTGTCACTGCTACACATTACACCTTTTGGATGAATAAGACATTTGCTCATGTCTCTCCAAGAACTGCCATTCAACAGGATGAACTGAAGTTCTTAAACTGTTAATGTTCATCCATAATTTTAGAAAAAAAGCACCATTTTTCTGATTTTTTTTCCATTTTCTGTTATATATACTTGGAGGAATGCTACTACACACTTATACTAAATGATTTCTAAAACTTCTGAATTAAATAACATTTATTTAAAATTTGATTTAAATTAATTATGAGTTGTTAATTTTTTATTTCAACTATTTGGTGACATTTTTAAATGAATAATGTATTTATATCATTTCTACTATTCCCCTGTATATTTGAACTACTCAGTGACACCCAACCATGACCACATATCCTTCAGTTAGTATTATAATATTTCATCTATCCTATCCATATGTGTGTGTGCATGTCTGTGAGTACATTTGTGTGTGTATGTGCTTTATGTGTGTGTGTATGTGTGAGTATAGTCTATTTACTGTTCCTACAGGTATGTACATGTGTTTAGGGTTGACTAATTGGATCACATCATTATTTTTATCCTTGTCTTTCCAATATATTTGACTTCATACTGTCTTTTTCATCTCTATGTTTTTTTTGGTGGTAACACACTGACATTAGAGAATGATTTTATTCATATCATTTGAATATTGATTGATATCATTCCTATAGATATCATATATATATATATATATATATATATATACACACACAGATATATGCACAGGTATTTATATACACAGATACACACACACACACACACACATATATATATATGGTTTTCTCTCTGACAGTACTATTTCTTTGATCCTGTATTCTAGGCATCTTAGCAGCTTTAACTTAATTATGACAGACATATACTTATTTTATTTAGTTTTATTTTATTTTATTTTATTTTATTTTATTTTATTTTGGGGGTGTTATATGAAGTTTTATATTTATGTTATTTCTACTCCTCTTTTGTTCTCTTAAAACTCCTCCTTTGTCACTGTCACCCCTTTTAAATGCATAACCTCTACATTTTCATTATTCACAGTTATTTTATATCCTTAGATAAATTTATGTTTTCACCCTCCCATATCAAATAAAGAGGTTTTCACAGAAATCCACAGCAGGCCAAAGTACAGAAAACATCTGGTCATAGAGTACCAAATTCAATTAGCACACCAATAACAGAACCCCCAAATTGAAAGCTGAGGGAACATTCTGACGTGGGGACAGAAATATTGTAAGATTCGGAAAACCAGGGCATCTACAGAAAAAAAAAATGTATCTGAAATGGCAAAGAAGAAGACCCATGCAATCTCATCAATATGGTTGCCTCACCAATATTAGCCTGAGGACAATACCAGTCTACATATTAAACTAGGTCAGAGAAATCTCCCATGACCCAACCTATAGCTAAAGAGCTACAGTCAATTAATGACTCCTAAAAGAAGGAGAATTGGCCTTTTCCACAGGTGAACCCACCCAAAAGGTTATCCAATTTGAAGTTACTACAGTAATCTTGCATTATCCTTCTTGGATTTTGAATACATGTATTGCCTGATATTTGTCATACTTTATCTTTTCAAATTATGCCTGGTATTTTTTCTTATTGTTTGTTTTCCTTCTCTTTTTAAAACTAGTTTTTGGTTTTGATATTATAATTACATAATTTTCCATCTTTTTCCCTTTCTCCCTTCAAATTCTTCTGTGCATATGGAAGAACCCTTGTATCTCACAAATTTATGTCTTCCACTTTTAAATTGTTGTTTTACACATACACACACACACACACACACACAATTATGTAATCCTAAGTATACAACTATAACCTGTTTACTCTGAGTTACATTATGAGCACATGTTTTCATGGATGACCATTTTGTATTGGGTAGCTGAATGGTATGCTCTACTATCAGGAAGATTATTTGTCCCACTTGCTTTATTTCTTAATTGCCTGTTTCTAGAGCTGAGGACTCTTCAGCTTTCTCCACCTACGTAGGCATGCCTATTAGTGTCATTATTATTTAGGACATGTTTAGACAACCAATTTGGTGAAATTTTGTGAGTGTAGTTTCTGATATTTCTAGGAGAACCAGGCTTTGTGGATCACATTCCTGCTCCTTTGGCTATTAAGATATTTCTTCACTCTCTTTTGAAATATGTATGTCTCAGGTATAGGAGTAGTGTTTTAGATGTATGTATCAGCTGAGACTCTGCTCTACAATTCTACAGCCTTGATTGTGTTTTTGGTGATGTTTTCTGTCAGTTGCAAAGAGATGGCAAGATATGTCACCTGACATGGTTAGTTGACAGTCCCATTCCTTTGCAGGATCTATGGAGTCATGTGTGTGTCAATGTGGTCAGGCACTAGGCTGAGATTGATATTTATTATTCATATTAAGGAGCTCTATACATTGGAGTCTTCACATTTACCTGGTGACAAGAAACTCATTTCACTCTCTGGTTTGTGGTCTTCCTGTATTCATTCTTCAATGAGTCCCTGTACATTATATTCTCCTAGATGTATTATAGATGCTGTTTCTACTGGATGCTTCCTAGATAGATAATCATGAATAAGCATGTTATTTCTCATTATGCTTAAGCTTTCCCTTAGGCAGCCATTCAGAGCCTGTTTTGCAGTACAAGATACCCAGTTTCTCTGGTAAGTGCACTTAAGTCTAGAATTTGTTCTCAGCAAATCTACAAAGGTAGATATTTTATTCCCTTTCCCTCAATGGCTTCCCCAATGGCAGTAAGCCATAATTATATTGTCTTCCTCTGTATAAAGCACTTTTTCCTGCTTGACATTAGATGTAGTGGACTCTTAAGCATCTTTGTTGGTCCATCACATTCTCTAAGTATAGCTTCTGTAAAATCACAGTGACATCCTATGGCTACAGAAGGCCCTACAGCTTAGAGCTTTTGTTTCTTAGAGACAACATATCAAATACGTTTTGTATAGTTTCACTAGTTCTCTTTCTATCCTTTCAATGAATTCTATCTGTCTCCACTTGTGTTCTTTCACTTCTCAAGTTGATAGTCATTAGGTTGTACATTGTACTTTTCTTTCTATGGGGAATTAGAGATACATACAGAGATCTCTGTGAGAAGCTTTTATGTCTAATCATGTTTTCCCATGACTTTCTTCAGTGTGCTTAAACAATGGAATTTGATGATATTCTTGGCTAATGATTTTATCCCTTGGTTGCAGAGAAGAATTTTGTCAGAGTCTTGGCAGTATGTGGTTTCTTTTCCTCTAATGATAACATGAAGTCATTTTCAAGACAATCGCCAATCTTTTCAACAGATTGCTCTGGAGTGAAATCCTGTAGTACCATATAAAATCCAGTATGTCCATAGCACAAATGGCCCCACATCTCACAAGATCTTACATTTAACTCTTGACTATTTACCCCAAATCTTTGTACAATCTCTATATAGGGTTCCTAGCTATCATCACATTAGGTGGATTCTATCACAGGTGACCAATTCTCAGGACTGGTGTCTATTTTCAAGTGCTTTTCTCAGTATTGTTTCATTATGTGATTACTCTAGCCCCTCCATTCTTTGATGATCTCAATAGGTCATTAATTTCCAGTTTGTCTAGGATTTCTCTGGTTTCAAAGGTAAAGATACTGCTGTTTAGAGATTTTCCGTCTTTGCGATGACATGCGAACCCTCTGAGATTATAGTTTTATTTTAATTAAATGAAAATTCCTACTGCTCACCACCAAAAAAAAAAGTCACTTAAAGGCTTATGTGGTTATGACTAGACCTTGAATATTGACTTTTTAAAGAACAGACTTGATATTTTTGTTGTTTCTGCCAGGTAATTTTTGTTGTTATTTTATTTTATGGACCTAATAACAAAATTCATTATAAAAGAATGAGCTCTTGGCTGCAGTGAACTTTGACAGATGGACAACAAAGTGGGGGAAGGAAAACAGAAGCTTAAAATAGTCCCTAAAATATGAAAACATGCAGGTACTTGAGAACCAATTTCATCAAAAATTCTTACTGTTAGCCTCTCCACCAAAATATACAATATTCAAGGAAAGAGCTACTTCAAAGAGACATACATATTGAAAATGCATTGCTGTATGTAGGGCAGTTTCTAAATATGTGAACCAATTTGTGGTTGGTTTCACACAAATACTAATCCTGGAATAGACAGATTTTATCCACCAATAATTAAGCAAAAACAGAAACAACACATCAAGAATAATATCATTTGGTTTCTGATTCAAACCCAATCATTTAAGAAGTAATTCCAAAGCTATATAGAAGAAATGCAAGATTTGAAGGCTAAGGGGTAAGTGGGGGTTTCAGAAATGTAACTGGGTGTGTAGATGCAGAAACTTACAGAAGCTTTTCTGCAAGCATCCGTGGTGACTGCTTACAGATACTTGATTTTTATTGTCTTACTACACAGTCTTAGCTGGCATAAAGTGCAATATGTAAACAAGGCTATCCTTGAACACAGAAACATGACTATCTCTGCTTAATGAGTGGTGGAAATAAAGGAGTGAACTGTTATGCTAAGCTTCCTCTTTTCATTTTATGATTGAAAAAAATTATTTATGTACAATATAGTTGGATCACAGTTTTCGCCCGGATTGCTCAATCTTCCCACCTATCCAACTTCACTGCTTCTCTCACTTTTTTTTTTTTTTAATTTGGAATACAAATAGGAAAATAAAACAAAGAAACAATACATAATAATTAAAGCAATAAACACACAGGTGAGCAAAAAAAGCCTACATATATAAAGATTTAAAATTGGAAACAATAATAAATAAGTAAAATAACAGTATGATTTTAAAAAATTCCCCAAGGCAATAAGAAACAAACTAATCAACCAATCTGCAAAACACCTATACATTTGTTTTGTGCTGGGCATCTACTGTTAGGCACAGGTTTTGATCATTCTTAATTAGAAGATGGAACAAAAGTTAGGGAATGGGCAGAGTGAATGCAAATTCTCATCTCTAACTAAAAATCTATCTGTAATTGATACTTGCTGGTTAAAGAAAAATTTGTTTTCTCCAGTGGAGTGTCACTGAGTACACCTCCCATACAATCATTAGGCACCGTGCCTAGGAGTCAATGGCAAACAAAAAACCACAAAACAGATTTTTTATTTTTTGCATGTATGGGCCTTTACTTCATTTTGGTTTGATTTAAAATATTTTTCTTTGTTTGTTTTGTTTCTGTTTGTAATTTTTGTTTGCTTATTTTTCTTATTTATACTTAAAAAAATCTTTTCTTAGGTGAGAACGTGAAATTGGTGAATTAAGAAAGTAGTGAGTTATCGGGGGGTATTAGAAAAAAACATAGTCAAAATACATTGGATGAAAAAATATTAATAAAGAAGTAAATGAAAATTTAGAAAAGCAATCCGCAGACTTTACTCAGCCATAAACCTGGTGTGCTACAGCAATGATTTGGTCAGCCAATACATAAGCACCATCTGTCTACTTGGACTTAATACAATCTCAATAGGAGGGGATTTCTATCTGCTCTGCAAACCTAGAAAACTACCACTGTCTAGAGAGGTAATATACCATAAAAGAGAGAAGCTGACTTATTTATTCTATTAGATATTTTCTTTATTTACATTTCAAATGCTATCCAAAAGTTCCCTATACCCTCCCCCCGCCCCTGCTCCCCTGCCCACCCACTCCCACTTCTTGGCCCTGGTATTCCCCTGTGCTGGGTCATATAAAGTTTGCAAGACCAAGGTTCCTCTCTTCCCAATGATGGCCGATTAGGCCATCTTCTGCTACATATGCAGCGAGAGACACAACCTCAGGGGATACTGGTTAGTTCATATCGTTGTTCCACCTACAGGGTTGCAGCCCCCTGCAGCTGACTTATTTTTAAAAGAACAAAATTTCTAATTTTTTTAAAGGTATTTTATTTATACCTACAGATACATGTAACTCTCACCTCTCATCAAAGAACTGTCTTTTTTTTCAGTAGATGGACACAACTACAGAGATCTACAACTAACTAAAACATGTGTTGTATCTACAAAACAACCCCCTTACATTCAAGACTTGGCAAAAATCATGGAACAGTATGCAAAGAGACTGTAAGACACAGATATCTGACCTCACATGTTGTCTTCTAGATATAATAGGGAATCTAGACACAGGAAGCATCAACAATAGATTTTCCTAAAAAGACTTGTGCAATAATAGCATCATTTGACATAACAATGTGACTGAAAATAAATCAAAAGGATCAACTCCTAAATAAAGAGATATAGACAAATAATGGATACTAAGACAAACATAATTATGTTTCTCTATGAATGAATTTCTTAATAGGCTGTCTGATCCCTAGTGCTTAGCTCTGAACACATGTATGTTATGGTAACACTAAATGAACCTTATAGACAATGTGGTGGTTTTTAATAGGTATGACTCCCAAGATTTATGTGTTTGAATGCTTGGGCCATGGGAAGAGCACTCTTAGGAGGTGTGGTCTTGTAATAGCTGTGGCCTTGATGGAGGAAGTATGTCGCTGTGGGAACAGGATTTGTGTCACTATGTTAAAGCTCATCCCAATGTGAAGTCTAGTCCTCTTCTGTTGCCTTTGGACCAAGTTGAACTCCTCTCAACTCCTCCAGCACCAAGCATACCTGCATGCTACCATGCTTCCCACAATGATGATAATAGTGTAAACCTCTGAAAATTTAAGCCAGCCCCAATTAGATGTTTTTCTTTGTAAGAGTTGCCTTGGTTATGCTGTCTCTTCACAGCAATACAAATCCTAAGACAGACTAGTTAGACACAAATACACACAAGACACACACACAGAGACACACACACACATATGTATGAAATCTTAAAAATAATCAAATTGATTTTACCTTCAGATTGTAAAAAAAAATGAATTAAAATGAATGTAAATTAAATGTATTTATTTCAAAACATAGAAAATTATATTTTTAAAATAAATGTACTTATAAATCTAGTTAAAATATGTCAAGATTTTCAGTTTAAAACACAGGTACTTTAAACCCTTTCTAATTTGTCACCCTTACGTTACACCTGCTAGATTGTAAAGTTTTTTTGTTTTGTTTTACATTTAGTGTTCAATATAGTTTTACTCTGTTAAAAATATAGCTCAGAGAATGAAAAGGAGCAAAGTGTGCTCCTTCTTCAACTGTAGTGGGTATTTGGAAAGATTCTTTTTTATTTGGAAACACAGAGGACTGCTCACATGTGTATATTACAATGTGAAAGAAGGTTTCCCAGGGCCTTGAATGCAGGAAAGAAAGAGGAACTTTCAAACGGAAGATTGTACAGGTCTCCTTCCACTTTCCCATGATGACCTCAAATTGAGTATGTCTCTGAATAGCTGTCTTTACAAGCTGGGAGAGTGAAGAATGTAGCCCCCACACTATCTTCTAAACTTTTAATAAAAGTTGCCTGTTACTTTTGAAATCACATAACAGAATTCAGAGCTTAAGAGAATTGATTTTCAAAGCTATGTCCCTTTATCCTTTGTGAGAACCAATAAAATGCTTTCACACAATAAAATCACACATTTCAAAACACCAAATGCAACATCAAATTGCATATTTTTACTACTCTCCACGAAATATACTGTATATTGATGAAAAAAAAAAAAAAACCCAGATGCTGAAGGGACTGAGTAAAAACTATGCTGAGTCTGCAAGGTAGGATGAGGTCCTTAATGAAAACCCAGCTTGGTGCAGTGGCTGGGATTCCCAAGCCATTTTGTACATAAGATTTTAAATATAGTAATAAATGATGACATTTCCATTGACTCGTTATAGAGAACAGTGCGTTATTAAGTGATGTAACTTGTTGGTTTGTGTTTTACTCTATTCACACTAAAGAGCAAAACTAGATCAATTTGGGTCTCGGTTGAATTAGTTTTCTTGTGGGCACCTCCAGCATGCATTCAAGAACAACTTCTCGGAAACAAATTTATTTCCCTGAAATGATGGTCTTTATTGGCAACATCTAGTTCTTTTAATTTTACAGTTGGTTTCCCAGCTCGGATCTCTGTTTTCATGAAGCATGAGCAAAGTTCTAGAACAGTTGAATGTGCTTACCGTGTAGTTTATGAATTAGGTGCTTCTCCAAGTTGGCAAAAGACATAGAATAAAATGCCATTTGCAGTAACTAACTCCCCCTTCTCTCTGCTCTTTCTAAAGTGGGCAATTATTTTGTCCTGTATGTATCATAGCTTGGTATTAATCTCTAATTGGTACTCAGAGAAAAAGAGAGAGAGAGAGAGAGAGAGAGAGAGAGAGAGAGAGACAGACAGACAGACAGACAGAGAGACAGAGACAGACAGACAGACAGACAGACAGACAGAGAGACAGAGACAGACAGAGACAGAGAGAGAGAAGCTACATTAATTTATTGTGAGTAATACACATATCCTATACATTCTCTAAGTAACTGCATTATCAATATATAAAATAAATAAACAACATATTTTGCCCCATTTGGAACCCACAGACGTGCGGAGGTTTAGAACAAGATAATATAAATATGAAATTTGAAAATTCAGAGCATGTGATACCTCTGTCAGGAAGCTTTGGTTTCTTTCTGATCTTACCTCTCCATTTACTACTGATCTGATTTAGTTGGTGTTTATAACAAAGGTAACACGGCTCTTTGGGATACCTTCTGCTGCATTACAAGAAGTGAAACAACACAACTGTATTTTAAGTGTCTCTACCAGGTCTGCCCAGAAAAGCAAGATCTGCCAGAGGGACTGCCATTAGTGGGTAAGTGAGAAGGAGCAAGCTCTGTCTCTCTAAGGGTCTTTTAGTGTCCACGCTACTAGCACTCATTGCATTGCCTGAGTCAATTAAGACAGAAATGCTACCCCCATGAAATGTTTTTGTGACTAAAGAGGACATTCAGGGCTTTAATCAGTGACAGGACATCCAGTCTGACAAGACTGAATGTCATGGGGTGCTCTTCTCCCATTGTTGCTGCTGAGCAAATATGCCTTAAAGGACAGTCATGACATGTACTTATTACATTGCCATTTGTTGATGTATCAGAGCTCCAATGTAAATAATAATTCTGAATATATTTAATGTAAATATTTATGTCAAGTGAACTTTTAACGTCACTCTGTAGATGCCTGATCTACAATAGTTCAGCCAATGCCTTTAGGTTGTGGAGATAACTGTCAGCTTGTTCCAGATTGAGCCTGGGTCAGGATAATGTTAGTGTCTTCGAAAGGAAGAAATGATCTTACCTATCTTCAAAGTATAGTTCAAGCCTGCTTTGTGATGTCTGCTCCCTCTTATCTCAGCAACATGCATAAAGGGTCTCTCAAAGAGCTTGTAGCTTGAGATATAAAACAAGGTAGCTAGATTGTGCGTGCGTGTGTGTGTGTGTGTGTGTGTGTGTGTGTGTGAATATAATATATGGCAAAATAAAATGTGCCCACTACGATATACATCATATTAACAGTTATATAGGGAACTAACATCCAGAAAAATGCTCCCTTAAGTGGTTTGCTTTCCACATACATATGAAATTGGGAAAGAATAAAAGCTGAAAGTGTGTAAACTTAAAATAGATCTTAGAGCTTTTCTGTTCCAACTGGCTGTGCAAAAAATCAGAAGGAACAAGTGGCTCAAAGAGTGGAATGGCTGACTCAGAGCTTCATATTTCATAATTATACATGATATACATATATAATGTGTACATGTATACATATATAATGTATCTTATAATGTCTCTTGTTTAAGAATTTTGCTAATTATTTTTGAATGTGTTTAAGTGCTGATTTTTATTTTAATTTAAAATGCTAGTTATTTTAAAATCACTATTAACAATTAATACACTGAAAAGTGTGGCACCTAAGTTCCTTTGGGGTGTCGCACTCATAAGATTTATCCTACTTTCTGTACCTTGATTCTTCATTGGTCTATTGCATCACCCAACCTCTTGTACGTAAGAACTCAAACTCACAATCACAGAGTCTTGCATGAAAAGAGAGAGAGAGAGAGAGAGAGAGAGAGAGAGAGAGAGAGAGAGAGAGAGATCTGAAGACAGTGTAAGCCACCATTAATGTTGTGTTTCTTAAGCAAAGTCACCATTCTTAGTCTAAAATGCTTAGCAAAGGTATTTTCTGCCCCATCTCTAATCCAAATTTGTTTCCTTAAATTGGTCAACAATAAACATCCTCCAGATATAAATATTATGAAAAAAAAAACCTGGAATGGGTTAAAAAAAAGGGGGGGTGGAGTGGCTGCAAAAATGAGATTCTGTGTCTCTGATGTAAGCTCAAATGAAGCTTTCTGTGACTGAGTGACGCTTCACCATCCCATGTCAAGTCACAGAGGGGCTTCGGGAAATCTCATACTGTCAGTGCAAAGGTCTTCTGAGACTTGATTTTATTGAAGATTTTTCATTCATTCTCACAAGCAAACAAGACTTAGAAGTCTCTGATCTGGGAGGTGAGAGGGTGGTTGGTTCGGCAGGTAAAGTTCTCTCTTGCAATCAGGAGGAACTGCGTTTCATCCCTAAAACCCTATAAAAGGCCAGGATGCTGTGATCCCAGTCGTGGGGAGGTAGAAGCAGGAAGATGCCCATAGATTCTGGTTCAGTGAATGCCCTTTACTCAAAATATAACACACACACACACACACACACACACACACACACACACACACACACACACATGCACAGGTACTCACACAGAGTGAGAAGCAAAGAAAAAGACAGGTAGATTCACATACATCTTAGATTTGAAGATTCTGTATATTTTCTCTGTTGGTAGTATAATTGAAATATTTACAGCAGAACAGTGTCTACTGTAGTGTTATATATTGTATATTGTTGAAAAACCCTGTACAATATGTTTTATTTGAGCCAACTTTTGTTCCTTCAGACAGTCAGACGCTCCCACTCACTTATCACCTTGATATCACTTGATAAGAACCTGTCTTTTATTAGAAAATGTTGAACATTTTTTTCAAGTGCTTCTCAGCCCTTCAGTACTCCTCAGTTCAACATCCTTAGCCATCAGGGAAATGCAAATCAAAACGACCCTGAGATTTCACCTCACACCAGTCAGAATGGCTAAGATAAAAAATTGAGCGGACAGCAGATGCTGGCGAGGATGTGGGGAAAGAGGAACACTCCTCATTGCTGGTGGGATTGCAAGCTTGTTCAATCACTCTGGAAATCAGTCTGG
>NC_034604.1:22544203-22545706 GCF_900095145.1 Mus pahari | reverse complement strand
TAGTCAGCCATCATTGGGACGAGATGCCCCCTTGGTCTTGCAAACTTTCTATGCCCCATACAGGGGAACGCCAGGGCCAAGAAGTGGGAGTGGGTGGGCAGGGAGCAGGGTGGTGGGAGGGTATAGGGGACATTCTGGATAGCATTTTAAATGTAAATGAGGACTATCTAATAAAATAAGTAAAAAAAAAAAAAAGAAAAAAAAGAAAATGCTTTGGTTCTTTTATTAGAAAATGATGTTTGCTATATCATCATAGACTTGTAGCTGTTTCCTTTCTTCAAACTATTCTTAACAATTCTCTTAATGGGACAGAATCATATTTGTTGGATAATATTTTTGATATGAAGGCAGTGCACCTAAGATAATACATTAGTGCAGCCGTGGGGTGTTCACCTCCCTACCTCCACTTTGAAGACTATGCACTACAGAGATTGCCTGTGTACCCGGCTATTATTTATTGTTCTTATTCTTAATCTTTCATTTGCTTTCCTATTATAGTATGTGAGCTCTTCAAATGTTACACTCATAAAATATAATGCTGCTCTTTTCAAAACTGTGGTGTCTTTGAATGCACAGGACCATAAATAAGCTCAGTGGTTGAACGTGTATGTTCTAAACCTCAGCTTCTTTATCTCTGTTGCTGCAAGGGACTTTCTGGTCTGTCCTCCCTATGCCTGTGATAAAATAAATGCCTATATAGTAGTTACGAGTCTCCGTCCTCCTGGTCTCATCTACACATTTTATTTTTTAAGTTTTGTCATTTCAGTCATGCACTAATTTGGGATCTATGATAGAACCTCATATAATGTGTTCCTGAAGATCCAAGAAATCTGAGATGAAGGTGCCTGCTGCCTGAGTGGTCATGTTGCAGACCCTTTTCTTGCTTGGCTGGATCATTTACTCGTGGGCTTCTTGTGTCTCACAGGTCTCTAATATTTCTGCTTAGAAGAAGGTTTCGTGACTCTCTCCCCTTTATTTATGATAGGTTTTGTTAAATCACAATAAACAACCCTTATCTTTCCTTGCTTCAGCGACTTCCCCCTCCGGGCACAATGAAATTCTTGTGCTTTGTGAGCTGTATCAACAAAGCGTGGGAGCACCCTTCTTTGCCAACTTCTGTGGATACAAAGTCACTGTCACTTTCTGTAGTCACTTTCTGTTCATCCTTTGTCTTAGCTAATTGCTCAGTGTCTAAAATCACAAAAGCAATGAGAGCACAAGTGTAACACTTTCTCCTCTGTTTCCATGAAATGGTTCCATTGCACTATGGAAGCCAGGAAAAGGCTCAGGAAGTAAGTGCTGCTTGCTTATTTCTGTCAACCTAAGTTTAATCCTTGTAACCCATGCAAAGAAAACATAGACACATCTACAGACTATCACCTGTCATTCATATATATTCTGGGAACATATAAGCATTTGCAAGCACACATGTATACACACACACACACACACACACACACACAGACATACACACACACACACACACACACACACACACACACA
>NC_034604.1:22491901-22544170 GCF_900095145.1 Mus pahari | reverse complement strand
ACACACACACACACACACACACACACACACACACACACTTGTACACACGAACATGCACACACATGTGAACACAAACTCACTTGTGCATCACGCACAGCAAATAAATAAATAATATAATTAATAAATAACTTTGCATGTCTCTTTGATTATAAATTGGTTATGTATTCCAATCCTACTTTTTAAAAATAGAAAGATAATTGTAAATTCAATGGTTATATGTCTTGAACTGTATGACAGCCATAACCTTTGATTTCCTCATAGAAATGCATCATATTGCATTTTGAGGATTAAAACCCCTACAATAAGTTATCATTGACTAGACCTTTTCAATTTTTGCACCAAACAGGAAGGTGGGGAACAATTGGCGATTCAGGAAATAGGAGTAAGCAGAGTCACAAATGTTCACTGGCACTGTTGGGACAGAAACTAGGTAATGTTCTTGTTGTTAAAGCCTGGCCTGTTTCATGAAACAGAGTGGGAAAATTACGTAAATTTTACCTATGTAAATAGAATAAGTCATGTGGGCATTACAGGAGTTTAAATGATTGATACCTGTCCTGATCCATGGAATTCTCAGCAAAAATTAAGACTCATTGTCTTTCCTTTACATCTTTTTTTCTCATCTTTGAAATCATTTGTAACTGTGAAGTACATTTGAAAATGTGTGAGTAATTGAATCAACAGAAAACTTTACTTCCAAACATTTCCTTTCAATTTCCAGAGAGAAAGGGATGTATTGACTAATTTTAAGTTTTCAGAGCACTGGGTAAAAATGTTTTCTTCACAATCTTCTTTACAAAGCATAATTTTCCATTTTTTCTGTATTTTCCTTTTCTAGTTGTTCAAATTACATGTAAGAAATAAAAATAAAAAATAAATAAAAGAAGAGCCCCTGCACAAAGTAATGATTATCTAAAAAACCTGTAACTAGATTTACTTTCTCTATTTGTTTTCCCAATCTGCTGAGACATTTTCTTCTAAATCCTAACTTACAGCATAAAATATAATTGCTTCCTGTGATGCAGAGCAAGTGTAACACTGATGTTTCAGGAGTGGGAGTGGAAAATAATACAATTCCTTTGCAATACTGTTTGACAGTTTGTTACCAAGGTAAATTTATGTCTATTCTATGACCCATCAATATTACTGCTAGGTATATATACAAAAGATAAATGAAAATATACATCCACACAAAGAATCATGTCAAAATATTCATGACAGCTTTATTCATAATAGAATCAAACTTTAAACAGCTTATATGTGACTCAAGAAAAGAATATATAAATAAACTATGATATACTCATTCAATGGAATAGAGTTGGCAATAAAGAGAACGAACAAATAGTCCACACAGTTACATGGATGAATTTCAAGAGTAGGCGGAACAAAGAAGAAACAAAAAATAATAATCTGAATGTTTCTTTTATATAATATTATAGACTAGGTTCACAGAGCTCTAGCAAATAAAATTGTGGTTAGCTCTTTGAGTTGTCTATCAGAAAGTCATAGGAACCTTGCTAGAATGATAACCATATCCTCCATCTTCACATGACAATTGGTATATAGATTTACATTATATCACTCAAGGCCTATAAAAACTAGTGTAATTCTACATTGAAAATCTCTGCACTTAATTCTTCCTAAATTACAGATAATATTTCTTTCTTTTGCTGGGCAGCAAATAGTTTATGTAGCATCTATCATATTGAAATTTTTATAATCCTACATTGTTCTCCAGAGGGTTATGACAATGGACTCATGCAACATGCAAAGCTTTTTGTTTAATTACCTTTATTCATATGTTTTGGTATTTGGGTGCCATGCATACCCTACAGTCCATTATGGAATTCAGGGGAAAACTCATAGCTGTGATTCTCTCTTTCCATTATATGGATCTTAGAGATCACAATTAGATCATCAAACTTGGCTTCACATGTCTTAATTATCTAAGATATCTCATTGGTTCAGCCAACTTTTTTTTTTCTATTTTAAGTGGCAATACAATGTTTAATACAAAGGATGTACTGAATTATTTTATGCTTGGGTATCATAGTGATTTTTTTGTTTATAAAAAAGAAAAAGTATTCCAAAATTCAACTGTCTAAATTTTAGAAAAATACATTTAAGCAGATTGACCTTCCTCTGAAATGATACTGTAACTGCTTTCAGTTGGTGAAAACATTCTTGTTCCAAGAGGAAAATGCACAGTGGTGACTTTAATTTGACTTTACAGAATGTTCTTTTGTGGTCTGCAGAAGATATATACTTATTTACTGTAAAATATGACCGTTCTCCCTCTGGCCTTCTAATCTTAGTACTCTCTTCTCATTAAGACTGGCACTTAAGTCTGCATCCGTCAGAAATCTCTCCACAGGCTGTGTCTCCACAAAGGCAAGGGTAGGCATACTTTTGTGACGTGTCTCTCCACATACTCAGAATTTTCATTCCAGCTAGTTTTCTCAGCATCTTTATTTTATCATGATTTAATATGATCTAAAGCATTCATAGCTTTTAACAACTTGGGGTATAATTATTTACATTGGTAAAGCTGTTGTTCTCATTGATAAAGTAAGAAAAGGAAGGTAGATATAATTATAGACACCAACCTGCTAGTGGCCTAGGAGACAATCCAAGTTTTATTCCAGTACCAATAAAACTTTCTTAATCACTTTTCAACATAGTAACATATTACAGTTATGAAACTAATAAGAAAGAATTAAGTGAAAATAGGTAATAATGTTTACCTTGTAAATAGGACTTACTTGGATCAACTTATTCCTTTAGGTAAATACAGCAAAGTTATTCCCCATTATGATGCCAGACACATAGCTGAGTGGAAAATACACTTTAGGTAACTCGGTTGCAAACAAAGAAAATTCTAGAAATAGTAAACGAGTACCAACGATTTGGGGTATGGGTTGATTTCAGTAATCTATCCCTAATTTTGAATATGTGACACTTTGGGTAAGACTGTTCTATTCAGTTCAGAAAACAACTCTTGCGAGCCACAGCTTTCTGTTTGTAGTTACATCAAGTTCAATGTTTTTAGTAGAAAAGAACATTAAGTATTATTCAATGCTTTTGTTTTATCTTTTTCATAGAAATGAAAACATTAAATGCAATCTCTATGTATGACAAAACCATAACTTTAAAGCAGGATTCAAAAGAACATGGACGGGGTAAAGGCAAGATTGTTAGAGACACTTAAATTTCAAAATCTCTAGATCATGTCATGGCCTTGGAATGTATAGTGTATTTGTGATCAACTGCATGTGGCCAAGTATCTGAAAATGTCATGGTTTAAGATAGCAAGTGCTCGTAGAAAATGGAGTTTATGAAAGTACTTCAGATGGTCACTTGGAAGTCTGAAGCTTACGTTTGTTGGTACTGTTGTAATCTGAGAGCTGGACTGCAGCCCAAGATTGTGTTTTTAAGAGAGCTTCTTCATATGGCAGGTGGAGGGAGGCATCAGTTTCTCATCTTAGAAATCACTCCATAGTCTCTTTCAGTGTCCTCAAAACAAAGTAGTTGACCATCCCCTGAACAGGTGACCCAAACGAGAAAGGTAGAAACTACAATGCCTTCTATGGCCTCACTTCCATGATCAGAGGTCTTCTGGCACATACTGTTCATTTTCAAAATATCCATATGTAGAGTCCACTATGAAGGAGAGAAAGGTAACATACAACTATTTGAACAGGTTCACTAAATTGATGTGGTCCAGTGAGGTGGCATATGCATTTGATTCCAGTACCAAGGAGATAGAGTCATGTGGACCTGTGTGACTTTGAGGTCAGTATTGTCTACACTGAAAGTTCCAGGCCAGCCAAGAATATATATATATATATATATCTTCCAAAGGAAAGAAAGAAAGAAAACTAGTAGACAGGCTTTAAATATAATGTTTACTGAGTATTAATCTTGTCCTTATAGATATGAAATGAGGTAGACTTTAGTGTTTAATCATAAATACTATTCTATAAAATAAGACACTGTCATTGGAGGGAAGAAACAAAAGTTAGGATGGAAAGCTAATTCTTGGGAACAAAAGCAAGGGAAAGAGAGAGGTAAAAGAGGCATTTGTCTCTGCCTGGTCTTTTCCTCCTCTTTTTGTCCTATTTCTAGACTCTCATACTTTGTCCCTCACTAAAGCAAGTTATTTCTTGCTGCCTTAAATCAACAGGCAGATGCCAAGCAGTGTGAACACAGAATGGTGTTTGTGAGCACAAAACTGCATAGCTTGTTTTCAGGCAACCTGGGTACCTGTGAAGCACTCCTTCCATAATACGTAGGGGACATTCAGGATCTTTTTGCATCCTCAATGTGTTGTTTTTTGTAGTAAATCTAGATGGAACAAACTAGGTTTTGTTCCTCCCCCATGAAGGCCCTGTCATTTGCTAGTGTTTTAACGGTACCAGGTCTTAGAGTGCCAAATGCTGTTTTCATTTCATGAATCTATTATTTATAGTTGAGATCTGAAATCCATTACTTTTTGGATAAAGCTAGAATCTTTCCTGTGTGATTTTAAAAAAAAATTGGGGGCTCCTTCTTTTTCATTAATTGGTGGATTTGCCCAGTCTTGCTCTGGGCGAGTCATCAGGGCATGATGCAGTATTGGCATCATTGTCTTGTTCATTAAGGTACCCAGAGGGCTTACTTGCAGTATCATATGCCAACAATTTAAATTATTAATTTTATTACGACAAGAACTGTATGATATACTGAAATGATTTGTAAATTAGTTTTTAACTAGAAAAATAAAGAGATGGAATTTGGACACTTGGGAAATAAAGAAAAAGTGAGACAATATTGCTATTGATTTGAAGTCAGGTCAGGGTATAAATACATATATATTTTAAAGTGCAATATTCACAAATCACTAGACATAAACAGGATATTAATGAGAGTTCTGTACAATCTCCCAAGTATGTTACAATGAAGAAATCCAGTAATAACAAGAACCAGAAAAATGTAACATCGATATATAATATGAAAAATTCTAATTAATACTCTTTTAATTGACTCCACCTTTTAATTAAAAAGCATATTTTCATCATGCCTGGCTTAAGCCTTGCAGTACACGATAGATATATAATCAGAGACTAGGGATGATTCAAAGTCCCATTTCTGAATGATCTTTGGTAAATCACAAAAACCAATTTGAAACTGTCTTCACCTGAAAAATGGGGACATTAAACCCCCACACAGGGACTCTTTTGTGGCTCACATAAGGTATTGCACATGAAAGCAATCTGTAAACCATGAAATACTCTGTAATACAGAGAATTTATAAATTTGTAGATATTTGTCATTTTCAATTAATTTTACTGAGAGTCCTATGCTGGAGTTAAGAATGAGAGAATGGTTTATACTATTGTGACTTTATCCTTCAGATAGTCCAATCTGACCCTGAAAAATATAGCCTTGCATAGATTTCAGCCTTTATCAGTGCAATGCCACAGACTCAGAGATAAATAGTAATGTCATAGACCAGTAGAAAACTATTGTCAGTGTTTGTTTTTATTAAACACTTAAACAAGGAGACACTCAGGTAAGGGGCACAACAAACCAGCCATAAGGATTTATCAAAGTTTTCCTGTGTCTAATTTGCCATGATCTGTCACTTCATATTTCCTGTTCAGTGTCTGAATCACAACTGTGATCACTCACGTGGTTCAGGCAGGATCAGCTAAGCAGTAGATCTAGGCAAGGACTAGGTGGGTAACCTTGATAAAATCTGAGCATCAACATTGTTCCTGCAGGTAAAGTAGGAAACATCATTCCTTGGGAGGAATAGAGAAACCCACCTTCTAAGACAAAGACCTTGGCTGGTGCAGTAAGACCCACTTCAGCCATGACCACATAACCAGTTACTACTGTAACAGCAGCATTGCTGGATGATCTATGTAGTATAACCCATCGGAAGACCTAAGTCAGAGTATAGGAAAGCAGAGATATTTAGGCAGTAAAGAGCTAAGAGATGCAGGAACATAAACCCAGTCAGAAGACAATGCTATCTCCACAGAGTGGCATTCACAACAAGAAATCTAAACTAAAGATAATTTAGAAAGATCCAGAGCCATATTTCAAGAAAGAAAAGGGCAAAGAGATTTTTTAAACGCTATCCTGATAATTTGTTTAAATGTGTAGTATATCCTGTGACTGATTGGAGAACAGTTAGCAAGAAAAGATACAAGCGAAAGAGCCTCACAGATGCTATAAGGCAAGCAGGACAGCCAACCAGAGAATTTGTTTTTCCATAATCTAATTTCGAAGATGACATCACTGAGACAAAAATAATACTGGGATGCCAAGATTAAGAACCTATTGCCTCTGCAAATAGTAGGGTCATGTATCTTCTCTATGAACTGAAACCTGCAGAGCTCTGTATAAATGTTTGTCTCCTTTTTGCTTAGAAAACAATGACAATAGATGTCATGAAATTGTTTGAAATAATGTAATGACTATGGGGCATCAAATGCTGACCACAGTGGCATGGCCTATGTCATCTGATTTCTACTTAGGAGCACATTTCAGCTTCATTTACACATTACATCATGAGTAATGGTGTCCCCATTTTGGCGATGATGAATTTGAAGATCTCATACTTGACCATAGGTTCACAAAAATTTTCTACAGTACAGATTCACATTCCATTTTCTTTGGTAACTGACACAGGAAGCTGAATGACGCTGTGATCTTTTGACATATATTCCTGATTTTTTTTCTGATGGTGAATGGTCTTCCTACTGGCAGAACAACTAGCTGCAGGGTAGTTCATATAAGCTGGCTGTTGAATTATGGCAGTGATAACCAGGTCAGAAGTAAAGGGACCACTCAATTCTCATGCACTTCCCCAAAGACTACATCATTTTATAACTTCCTGTTGAGAAATACCACGTAGACTAGCTAGGATGGTTTTCACTCTCTTCTACTTTTACCCTGTCCCTTTCTTCTGTGAGAACTTGAAACCTTCACTAAACATCATTCTTAACATACCATAGAGTGGGATGATAGAGGTTAGGACAACTGAGTCAGTCTGGCTTTGTTTCCTGAAAAAAGGGTCAGAGTGGGTTTCTGTTAGATATCAGAGAACTCCTGAATGTTTCTCACATTCAAATAAAAATCAAACCACTAGAACACAGGAAAAGGCCCATAGCAAAGGAAATTCAAAGCAAACAGCCAGGTTAATTAAAAGGCCCTTTTTACATAGCTCAGAATACTGAAGCTATATTCACAGAGCCCAAGAGATTACTCTCTGAACAGTTTGCTGCTGGCTGGCTGCTGACTTCTGAGGACCTATCATCTGTTCTTAAAGGAGTAAAGGGCAATGCTTATTGTCCCTTGTAGCTGGCTCCTTCGTTCATTTCCCTTTATAGCCTTAGTCCCTGCCTGACATCAGATTTCCTGATGACCGTTGAAAGATATTTCCATGTCGCCCACTCAAGGGAATGCCCATCTGCCTAAACTCCATCACTTCCAGTTGGACGTGACACAAATTTGTCACTAACAGCAATCTCTTTTTCTTTGCTTTCTTCAACCCAAGACTGAACATCTGCCTTGTACCCTGGCAAGAATATTACATCCCACATTAGCAAACACAATATGCTCTCCTGGTATCACTCTCAGAGACAAGATTTAGCTTGCCAGTGGGGATAATTGCACCACATTAAATGAAGAATATATTCATTCCTAGCCTAAGTCCCATGTAATCCTACATACAGAAGTTCCTGCCGTTGACTATTAGAGACACATTGGTTCTCAACTCATAACAGAAATCCTCAACATGTAGGAAGAATATCAAATATCCTTTTATTCTCAGGGCATAGCTTGTTGCCAGTGTTATTCTGCAGAAAATAATGTCTGTGTGATTATAAATACTATTTTGCTTGTTCTTAGTTTTGTGATAGGATCTTGTTATATAGCACTTATCATAGTCTTATGCTTGGCTTCAATAGGATACAGTCCTTCTGGCTCTGTCAATGAGTGGTGTAACAATACATGCATGTTTCCATATCTGTCTTTCTATGGTGATATTCATATTTGACTTTATAGTCAAAATGTATCTTCATCTGATATAATGTCACAGATAATATAGAATATTTTATTGTTGGTTTTTGTTTGTTTGTTATTCTGTTGCTCTGGTAATAATGTTGACTGAAAGCAATGCAGGAGAGAAAAGGGTTTATTTGGCCCAACTCACCATCTATAACTAAGGAAGCAGGAGCAGTAACTCAATGCTGGAAAGGTAGAGATAGGAACTGAAGCAGAAAACACAGTGGAGCACTTCTTACTAACTTGCTCAGCCAAAACTTCTCATGCTGGTATGACATTGCCCATAGTAGGGTAGATATCCCAGATTCTTAATATATTGCCCTACATACATGCCATCAGATCAACCTGATGGAGGCAATCTCTCTATTGACATTTCTTCTTTCCAAGTAACTCTTAACAAACATGAACAGGCACATATACCTTCAGTGATTGTTACCTGAATCACAAGCAAACAAAACTTGTTATAGACCTCAAAGTAAAACATCCTAATTTTCCTTCATTAGAAATTTGTAGGAACAAAATGGTAATTAATGTAAAAGGCAGGTTAATTTTCAAATAGAATATTAAATCTGATATTAAAATGAAAGTCCTAAACTAGGTGGAAATAAAAATATATTATGTTACCTTCCACCGCAATAACAGTCCAAGCCAAAGGGCCCAGTAAAGCGAAAGTAAGCAATATACAATTTGTCATGTAACAAACATCCATACATATTTTCTAAGTTCCCTTCTCCTTTTTTTACAGCTTTCATCAATTATTCTAAAGGGTTAAGTTAGAAATTATGCCTAATATTTCTATTTTTAAAGTCGCTGCTCCAAATGATTTTTCTGTGACAGGCATCCTCTCCCTGTGGAAATCTTAAGGGTTTTTCTAACCACCAATTTTGAGAATTATTGAAAGATAATTTAGAATTCAAAATCCAGGCTACAGAAATAAAAACAAACAGTCTTTGGGATGCTAATCTAAAATACAACTATTACCCAAGTTCCTGCTTTTATCTGGCTTAGAAAAAAAAGCACTCTTGGGAATAAGACAAATTGCAAGTCATTGCTCTTCATACATAACCCCCATTACCACGAACGTGTCCTGAATCCCATCACGTGGCCAAGTCCATCACTAGTCATCAACTCTTATCCCAAAAAGTGAGCATAATCAGACTCTAAATCAAATAAATATGTCTTACTTTCTGTTTTGATGTCAGCCAAATTCCATTGCTGGTGGGAAGCCAAGGGAAGCGGGAGCCAAAGGCATATGGCTGTGGGCACCTTTGTGCCAGAAAGATGTCAACACATTGGAAAGGGTTCAGAGAAGAGAAGCAGAGGTGATTAAAGGGCTGGGGAGTTTACTTATGAGGGAGATTAAGAGAGCTAAGTGTGTATACATTGGCTAAGCAATGTATGGGAAGCAACAAAGAGAGGGATGATTTGAAGTACTAACAAATCCATTGAAGGAGGTACTGACATGGGAACCAAAGGAAATATGAATTCTTGAGAAAAGTATCAGTTAATAAGGGAAAGAAGCAATGCGTAGTTGCCATGACGTTTTGCACAAACATGTTGATTCAAAACAAAAGTGTTTTATAGTAGCATGTGTAAGACCAGCCATAGGTTATATAAAGAATAAAAGCCATGTAAGTAAGCAAGAAGAACATTACATATAGACAAGGATCAAAGAATATCTGTTTCACCTCCTGTTTCACTGGATATTGTTACCAAGATTATTCCCATATAGTCATACAAAGTACCTCTGCCATATTCATAAATGGTGTTGCCGGAGTCAGCTATTACATTACACTTTATCACTAATGACAATTTCACAAGTCAAGTGTTTGGAACACAGTGAGCACTGAGTAACACTAGAAGGCATGCTCTCATTCCTTTATAGCACATAGTTCCATGATGACTGTGTGTATTTATAGATTTTTGTTAATCAATCACCATAATCAATCTTGGAAATTTTCTTTAACTCTAGAAGTAAGTTTTAGGATCTTATATCTATCTGATATCAGCCCGCAATTGTGTACCCAAAATTAAATTTAAAATGATAAATATATATTCTGTCCAAAATAAAACAAAACAGTAGAACATGAGGTAGATTCCATAAAGGTGACCATGCAGACATGATCAGGATGAAGATGTAGAAAGTCAATCATAAATATGACAAGTTGATACATCTTTCAATCTTAACTTTCAATTTCAGAAGTGCAGTGTTACAATAAAAGCCTCTCCCTCCTCATGTAAAAGAAAGCACTAATCTACCTTCTGTTCCTATATAATTGCCTAATTTTATAATTTCATATGAAAGAGAATATGTAACTTCAACCTTTGTGTCCATCTCATTAAACTGAGGATATCACTTTGAAGTCCGTCCTTATGGAAATGTGAAGCAGTATGTGATGTTTTGTATATGCTCAGCCCAGAGAGTGGCACTATTAGAATCTGGGGTCTATTGGAGTAGATGTGTCACTGTGGGTGTGAGCCTTAATACCCTCATTCTAGCTGCCTGAAATTCAATATTCTCCTAGCATCCTTCCAATGAAGAAGTGAAGCTCCCAGCTTCTTCTGCACCATTGCCTGCCTGGACTCTGGATTCTCGCATCTTGATGATATTGGACTGAACCCCTGAACCTGTAAACCAGCCCCAATTAAATGTTATTCTAATATGAGTTGCCTTGGACATGATATCTGTTCAAAGCAGGAAAACCCCAACGGAGATACAATACTACACTTTTCCTAGACAAGATATATATGTATGTTACATGTATACCTTTCCATTGGTGGATAGATATTAACATAGAATGCTACATAAATTTCCTCTCTTTAAAAATGACTAACCTCTTCATTTAGTCCTATAATCCAAGTAAGACAGGATAGGTTGACCTAGGCCAATCATCTCTCAAGAAAGAGATTCACTGTCTAAAGCAAAATAAATAAAGTTGTAATTTACATGTTACACATTAGTTTTTCTTGAAGTACTTTGATATTCAATGACCTTCAGGCAAAATTACTTTTCCTTTCTTTTCTTCTTTCTTTCTTTCTTTCTTTCTTTCTTTCTTTCTTTCTTTCTTTCTTTCTTTCTTTCTTTCTTTCTTCCTTCCTTCCTTCCTTCCTTCCTTCCTTCCTTCCTTCCTTCCTTCCTTCCTGTCTTTTTGATATGTAAGTACACTGTACCTGTCTTCAGACACTCCATAAGAGAGAATCAGATCTTGTTATGGATGGTTGTGAGCCACCATGTGGTTGCTGGAATTTGAACTCTGGACCTTCAGAAGGTCAGTCAGTACTCTTAACCGCTGATCTATCTCTCCAGCCCCTATTTACTACTTCTTGGAAAAACATTCAGACAGTCTTTCTTAATGACCCCCCCCATAATTATTTTCCAAAATATTTAACAGAAGTTCATACAGCCCTTTGATTTCTCTAACAACAATAAACTCAGCATCTTTCAGATTTCCCACACTACCGAAATTGAAAAATTGTAATATAAGATATTTTAAAATGTTCTAGAAGTAAACTTAAAAACAGTACTCCAAGGCTGGCTCTGTGGTACCCGACGCTAAACATGACACACTGGGTTCAGTATCTGAAATCCATATAGAAGTAGGAGAGAACTGATTCCTATAAGATGCCCTCTGACCTCCATCTGTGAATCTAGACACATGGTTGAGGAGTGTACACACAAACAAACACACACATAATAAATAAATATAAGTAAATGTAATACAAAATATAAATTATATGCTCTAAGTCTGAGAAATGGCTCAGTGGCTAAGATTATCTATTGCTCTTCCAGAAGACCTGAGTTCTATTCTCAGCACTCATATAATGTGGCTTACCACCATGTGTTATACAGGTACAGGTGATCTAAAGCCTGAATAACTTAACAGGCACCTGTATTTACATCTACACACAATCAGATACACATATATTCACATATCTTAAAATATTGAAAATAAATCTTTTTTTTTTAATCTTTATTTATTATATGTAAGTATACTGTAGCTGTCTTCAGACACTCCCAAAGAGATCTTGTTACGGATGGTTGTGAGCCACCATGTGGTTGCTGGGATTTGAACTCCGGACCTTCGGAAGAGCAGTCAGGTGCTCTTACCCACTGAGCCATCTCACCAGCCCCAAAAATAAATCTTAAAAAAGCGTACCTTAACCCTTAATAGTATTATGAACTTCTTATCTCAAATGCTGAAGATTAGTTCTCTAAGAGATAAGACCTAAGAGAAGTCTGTGTTTGCTAATTTACATGATTTCCTGGCAAATAATCAATAATACGGCTTAATATTTAATGCAAGTTTGTCTCAAACTAAAGAGAGAATATGACATGCAGATAGAAGAGGCTTCAATTATATGCTGATATTTAATACTACCCCTTGTGTATAAGAAAAATAGCCACAGTATGGCTTAATAGTTGGTCATGTGGCTTCATTCTTTTTCTATAGCAGAACTTGCAACTACTCCTGTCCATTATTAACATGGTAGGATGGGTTTCAATTCACTCTGGTTGCCAGATAAGTGGCCTAGGGTCTGAATTTTAGTCCCTTATGTTGCTACAGTCCTTCCTTTGCTTTGTGATGGAACATTTCAAATAGACTATGCCTCAGTGGTGTTCTCAAGTTAAGAACATGAAAGAACCTTTGTCATCAAAAGCAAGTGCCTTGAAGGTCTGAGCTTGGGCTTACAACTTCCTTCTTCCTCTTCTTCTTCCCCCTTCTTCCTCTTCTTCTTTCCCTTCTTCTTCTCCTTCTCCTTCTCCTCCTCCTCTTCCTCTTCCTACTCCTCCTTCTTCTCCTCTCCTTCATTATCATTACCTTTTTTACACTCCAGCCATTGCTCTTTCTCTGTCCGCCCACAGTTTCTCATTCCATTCCCCCCCCCGCCCCGCCTCCAAGAGGATGCTCCACCTGACCCAGCATCCAGCCTCCCTACTCTCTGGGGCCTCAAATCTCTCGAGGGTTAGGCATATCTTTTCTCACCAAAAGCAGACCAGGAAGTCTATAGCTCAGGGTCTGAGAGATATCATAGGTCCAGGTTAGTTGAGGCTGTTGTTCTTCCTATGGGGTCGACCTCCTCCTCGGCTTCATCCAGCATTTCCCTAATTCAACCACAGGGATCCTCCCAATTCAGTTCAATGGTTAGGTGTAACTATCTGTCTCAGTCAGCTGCTTGTTGGGTCTCTCAGAGGGCAGCCATGCTAGGCTCCTGTCTGTAAGCACATCATAGCATCAATAATTGTGTCAGGCCTTGGAGCCTCCCCTTGATGTAGATCTGAAGTTGAGCTGGTCACTGTACTGCCTTTCCCTCAGTTTCTTCTCCATTTTTGTACCTGAAGTTCTTTTAGACACAAAGAGAAAGCTGGAAAGAACCTTGAACTCATTGACAAGGGGGCTGGTGTGGAGGTGGGGGTAGTGGCTTCTAACAGAACACCAGTGACTCAGACTCTAAGATCAACAAGTGGTATCTCATGAAACCGAGAAGTTTCTGTACCGCAAAGGATGTAGTCAATGGGACAAATCAGCAACATACAGATTGGGATTAAAAATTTCACTAGCTCCACATCTGATAGAGAGCTAATATCCAAAATATATGAAGAACTCAAGAAGGTAACCTCCAAAAACAACCAAACAACCCAATTAAAACATGGGGTGTAGAGCTAAACAGAAATTCAAAGCAGAGAAGCCTCCAACTTCTTAATCAGAGGAGGAATCTCGTATTTCTGGATTTTTACCACAAGTATGGCCTTCCAATAGATTCTGTTACCAAAAGTAGTTTGTACACAGAATGATTTTCTATAATACATTACACTTATTCAAAAATCTGTCTCTATCAGCAAAATGTACCATAAAAGTCCTCAACTGGGTGTGTGTGAGTTCGTGTGTGTGTGTGTGTGTGTGTGTGTTTGTGTGTACATCTCACCCCCCACACACGCACACACATCCACACATGAGGCAGTGACATGCTAAGTCCTCAGCAGATCCGTGGCTCCTCATGCCCTCTGTTTCTATGGCACTGCCATGCACCTTTCTGAATTCTGGATACTCTGATTCTGCCTTTCCGCCTGTCCCAGCCTTGTTTTGCACCACACTGCTAAGAATTTGACTATTCATTACTAATTGGCTCTACCACTTAACTATCTGAGGTCTTGTGTTAAGCATAACTTCAGAAGCCAGGCAATGTTTTTAACAGGTACTCAATATGTTTTGCTGAATGATTGATTTAGAAAAATCAATATGGACAGCTTGAGATGAAAGATGATGTTTGTGGTTTTCAAAAACTTTGAATCTAACACTTACTGCCCTCAGGAATTGTTCCTTCTATATTCCCTTAGAAACAATGCATCATTTTTTCCTAAAGTCTAGTCATTTTAAAAAAGCAAGTAAGGCTACTGTGCCTAAAAGTCTATACACTCATTAGAGACAAATGCACTCCCTCAGTTTTTTTGTTTTGTAATTCTTAATTTTATTGCTATCCTTGTTACATGTATCCTTAATACACATGAGCATTTGTGTATTACATGTCTGAGGACAACATCCAGGAGTCAGTTCTTAATTGTGCCCTTCCACTTTCCGATCTGTGGATTGCCTCAGGCCACCAGGGTCACACAGAAAGCACTTTTACTTGCTGTCTTTCCCAAATGTCATTCTATCTATCTATCTATCTATCTATCTATCTATCTATCTATCTATCTATCTATCTATCTATCTATCTATCCATCTATCCATCCATCTATCTAGTATCTATCATGTACCTCTCCTTTTCATCTTGTGTTTGCAAGGTCTCTATACCTAAATCTTAGTTACCTATATGAATCTATTGAAATTAACTCAAAACTACAAGCCCTCAAAATAGAGTATTCAACTTGCTGAAATGAGTCCAGGAGTGAAGAGCCTAACACTCTGATGCGTAGGATGCTCCTTCTTTTCATATATTGCTTTGGCTTGCTCTTTATCCAGAACCCACTGTGCCAAATCAGGCTTGTGATTAAGATCAAGTCTACCGGGAAATCAGCAAAAAGTTAGAGAGCATTTGAAAAGGGCCTTGCTGTCCAAAGCCTGCAACCCAGAAAACAGCTGCTGGAGCGCTAGTGTTTTATTTTTTATTTCCTTCTTTTAAAGGGCAAGCTCTGAAAAATTGGTGAGATTTTAAAAAGGATTTCAGTACAAAGAATGCCTCAAAAATTGGTTTCTCCTGAAACAAAGTGGCCAACTTCACAAATGTCTGTATGTTGGTGGTGGTCACCTTCTCCTGATTGAAAAGATATGCTCAGCCCTCAGACAGGACTTTGAATATAATGACTACATTCTGACCCATTTAAAGCCTCTCAAAGAATGTTCCTTCAGTTCTGTAGGGAGCCGGGCTGGAGTAGACATTCAAGGACTTCTGTTTTAAATTTATATATTTGTTTTATGTTCCTTTACCTTTCTTTCTGTGTTTGATCTGAAACAAAGGACAATATCAATATCTGTGTTTATTCAGGTACTGGTAAATCAAGAACTGGTTTAGATCTGTCTACAAGACACTGTATTATGGGGAGTGTGGATCAGGCCATTTCTGTCTATCATAAAACAGAAATAGTGAGGCGTCCTCAGATAAAGATTATTGCCCATGACACCTGTCCAGCCTAGGCTGACTTTAGTGTGACCTCTTTATCATTAGACACACAAACCACTATAATGTTCAGAAGTATGGCGTGGAAAACCCCATTCATCCTTAAGTCAAATTAGAATTTTATTTTTGAACTCTGAGCTAAATACACCTTGAAATTTGCTATTCAATCATAAATGTAAGCATAGTTTTAAAACATTGCCAAGGAAACTCAGGAAGGAAGCATACATTCAGAGACTTGGGTTCTGAGAATTCCCTGAGTACCCCAGGTGCCCACATTCCAAGCTCCTTTCTTTTAAACCAATCATGTTGTGTCTTTAGCACATTCCACTTTATAACTTTAATTAAACAAAATTAAAATTAATTATTAATGGAACAATTAGATGAATTAGCTAAGGTGACCCAATACTTTTTTTCTCTCTCTTTTAAGGTGTCATCGGCTCATCTAGTCAGCACAAATTGCCTAGCATGAGCAGTGCTGAATAACAACAAAGTTCCTGCCCCAAGGTGCTTTCCTTTTATAAGAGTCAGTAAAAGGCAGAGACCATAACTCAGGCTTTAGTGAAGAGACGCTGTTATTTCCAAAATAGAGACTATCTCTGGCCATTTCTCAGCAAGAGTTAAAATGTGTCTCTTTGAACAGTTATTTTAGGATAGTTTCCTTTGATATAGAGATTAACATAATCCTATAAAGTAATCTTGTCTAGGTTGGTGATTGAGCTTTCTTTGAGGATTTGATACTTCTAAATTGAATCTTACCTCCTATTTGGCGTTGTTCAATATTTCGTTTTGGAGTACCATTGGTAGGATCGTTTACATTTCTTTAATAAATATTTTTTGACCATTTGTTGTAGACAACCTAATAGGCCTATAATTATGAATAAAAAAATAAACAAACAACGTGTCTTGAAGCTGGTGAGGTGGCTTGGTGCTACAAATGCTGCTCTTTCATAGGTTAGCTTCTCAGCACCTGATAGTTACTCACAATCAGGTGTAATTCCATTTCCTTAGCATGTTTCCCCTCTTTTGGCTTCCAAAGGAACTATGAGCACACATATATGAAGCACATAAATACATGAACCCAAACATTCGAGCACGTAAAATAAAATAAAACAAAATAAATCCATTTAAGTGTTAGAATTATTCATCCTGAAAGGAGATTCATTGGACCACATGAGAGAGAGTAGACAAGAACAGAATATCCACTAGGGTTTTCAGATTCTATGTTGCATTATTTACAAGTAGCAAAAAACAGGAATGAAGAAGAACTTGGAGAAAAAAAAAAAAGATAACCAGAGGATTCTTGGGCCCCATGAAGTCATTGAAGTTCCTGAAGCTATTCTCAAGAGATGAGCTTTTTATCTGTTCTGGCACTCTACCAAGGCAAGCCATATATGAACTTATTCATAAATCAAGAACAAATATGTACTTAGATTTTTACTGATCATGTATTACTATAGAAAGTCTTGATGTTGGACAAACTCAAATGTTTTCATTGAGAATTGTAACATTTTTTACATGACATAGATCCCATCATCCCATTTGCTTCTTTATTCCTCACAAGAAATCAATGTTCTCATACTCTTCCTCGAAGTCCATTTCTTCTCCCTCCAACCAAGGTTCAAATATCTCTAGATCCAACATGACAGAATCATAAGAGCCATCCACACCGCCTGATGCTGTTTTTTTCAGAAAGGAGACTTGTCCGGAATATTTCTGCGTTTTTCTGTATATTATAAATTTGTCAAATGTTTGTTTTATGATTATTTAAGGGCTTCTGCCCTATGTCTAAACTAAGAGTTTTTTTGTCATAGATTTTGCATGTGGATTTTGGATTAAAATGCTTTTAAGTTCTACACAGTAAGTAATGTCTTCTGTCATATCTCAGAAAGTTCACACAAGATGTTTTACCAGCCCATTTTAAATCTTATAGAAAAGAGGTGTTTATTAATATGTACAGAAAAATCAGTCTTAGTAGTGAAAATCGAAATTACTTTAGTTACATTTATGTATAAAGTAACTATATTTTAATTATGTCAACTATTTAAAAATTAATATAACACAAAGGTAAGTCTATAAGTGTTTGAGAGACATGAAATCTCATCAACTAAAGCACATGCTTAACTCAGATGAATGTACCTTCCACAAACAGAGAACCAGCTACACCTTCAATGAATATAAACTATACAGAGGTAAAGTTTGCTTGAATATGAGACAGTATGATGTCTCAGATAAGCCTGAGATGTTGAGCAGTAAAACAACACTGTAAAGCAAGAATAGTCTCACAGGAAAGCTTTGTAGAAAGATATGAAAGCCTGACTCCTTTGCATTATCCCATACACATGAAACCTTATAAAGGAGAATTAATAATGTGCTTGTTTCATCATGGTTTTTGATTGTTTTATTTCTTTTTCACCATTAAATGTAATTTTTTATTTTAAAATGTTTCTATTTTTAAAATAAGGTTTCAATAAAATTTTAAAATAAAATAAAATTTAAATAAAAATTATATCATTTCCCCCTCCCTTCTCTCTCACTAACTCTTTCCAGGAGTATTTCTCCCACCTTATTCTCTCTCAAATTCATGGCGTTTTTCTTTAATTCTTGAAATGCATTCACATATATGAGCATGCGTGTGTATGTGTGTGTATTCCTAAATACATAAATAGAGGCTACTCTGTCCATATAATGTTATATTTCATTTTCAAACATTTTCATTATTTTTGATTGTTACAATCATATACACAATGTGTTATGATGATTTCACTACTCCCTGCTTTCAGAGATCTTCCTGCCTGCCTGTCTGAACACATTTTTTCCATCTAGTCTCCAACTGGCTAGACTACTAAAGAAAATAACAACTCTTCCTGCAACAAACACTGACAGTCATTAGCTCCTTGAGAAGATATAAGCCCTCATGGACATGTCCCCTAAAATGGACGCAAGTTTAAGGGCCCTATCTTGTGTGGGTATACATAGCCTATGTGTGTTTATGGTTGCAATGACAATACCAAGTTTGGCAGTGTTTCATGAGATCATTCCTATTTTATGGCTTTTCAGTTCTTTGTGCCTTTTCTTGTGTGATGTTACAGGGGTATGGGCAGGTTGACAGTAGGGTAATCTTGATGTTCTTATTAAGGCAGAATGATCACCAGACCCTTATTCTCAGAACTTTGACTGGCCTTGAGTCACCTTATTAACTGTCACTCTCTTTAGATTCTCCATTCACATTTTTGGGGGAGTTGATGTTGAGATAGAGAATGCCCATGCTACCCAAATTATCCTTGTTTAGTCAATTGACAGAAGTATCTTTGAAAGTCTACATCACCTGATTACATGTGTTGCTCCAGGATCCTTTTGCTTTTTTGTTCAATTTCTCTTAGCTAGATAGTGGAAGCAAGTAACATAGACCAGGCACCATTAGCAGGATACCGTAGGTGCCTTATAACATACAGGACATACAAGCTCCATCAAATGCAAAACAATACAAGTAAAGGAAAATGGAGTTTGATTCCTTTAGTGCTCACATTTTAAAACTGTACAAAGTAGATGAACTTAAATTTGATAATACATATAGTTAATGTAAAATGCCTAATATGACATTTTTATATATGGTCAATACCAAATATTTTGATCTTTTGATTCTTTCAACAAAAAGTATATGAGACAAAAAAATGTAATTGCATTATAGCATATGTCAATTGGAATCAGACACATTTCAATTCCAAATCTTCAGTACCTCAGTATGATAAAAGTTTAAAAAACCAAGCAAATCAAAGTCAATTCTCAGAGCAGAAAAACTGCATGTAGGTACATATATGATACCAGTGTGCTGAAGTGGAGAGAGAGAGAGAGAGAGAGAGAGAGAGAGAGAGAGAGAGAGAGAGAGTATGTGTGTGTGTATGTGTTTGGTGGGTGTTTGTGTGTGTTTGTGTTTTTGTGTGTGTGTGCTTGTTTCTCTGTGTGTATATATGCATATGTATAAATGAGAAGCATGTACATATATATGTACACATACACATATATGGCAAAACATATATATTCGAATTCCTGAAATATGTCTATATAACCATAGATTTCACAATCTAAATCTGTGTATGTAAGCCTTATAAATTTAGCCCACACAAAATTATCAAACATCAAATTGTTTAAATAAATGTAAATGGAATAAAATGCAAATTCATATTAATTCAAGGCAATGAATGATATTTTCCTGATAAATCAAGTCTGAGTTAAGTAAAATGGCAATTTTAGGTCTGACTCATTGTGCATCTTTCTTCCTTGAGTGGCATACAAGGAACTCATTTAATCTGTTTTCAAAATGAATGCTTTCTTTAAGGTCCCTATCCTTTACTCATTAACAAAACTCAAAGAACCAGTACTTAACACTACTATATTCAATTTCATAACTAATTCAGTAAAAAATCTGAATTCAATTTGAAAGCTTAAGCCATAGAAATCTCTACCAATCACACAATTTCCCCTGTTCTCTACCCACTACCAACCAGCAAACTTACTTTATACATATCTCTTCTACTTACAGGGTGACAAGCCAGCAATCTGCTTGGCTCATAGTCTCCATGAAACTACTATAGTGGTCATACACCATTGATTCCAGCTTTATGCCTAGTGAGCTCACTGCTAAATCCCTGGCTCAGTCTTGTCTTCACTCTTACATTAGCTACTAAGGAAAATGTATCTAGACCCTTCAGCTCTGCTGTCTTGAAAGGCTTCTGTTCCCTTAGCACCAGTAATTATTAAGTTTCATTTACGTTGGAGTTTGAGTGCCTGCCTCTTCTTGTATTCCTACAGGAAGGTATTACAAAAGAGAAGACCAGCATGCCTCTTCCTCTTTGTCTTCTTGTCCATAGGCTCTCTACTCATTGCTCCTTAAGATTTTATTACATCTCCATGTAGAGGCAGACAGTCCCATTCTCTAAGGTTTAAATTTGGCATTTTCTATTGCCTAGAATTTTGCCTAGCAATGTCACCCCCTCCCCATGACAGTACAAATTCTAACCTATATTCCTTTCCCTCTATATTTCTCATCTAAGAATCTCCTATTTCTCTCTGTTCTGAAAAAAAATGCTATTCTAGTTATAAATGTGTAATAAAAACTTTTCTCTTGTATATGTTTCCTACTTTTCCCTTGCCCAGTATAACCCAGTACTTGTAAGGACAGTTCAGCAGGGCTGTCTCATATATGCTGCTTTTATTGTCACTTATTCCATGTTGCTCACAGGGGTACAACAACTTCCTCTGAAAACTGACAGGCATACATGCATGCCTTGCCTATTTTTCTGAGTCCAGTCCCGATGGCCAGTTTTCTCAAAATAACCATCTGATTCAAACAGGCTTTGCTAATGATGATCTTATCAAACACTATTCTGAGTTCAGAAAGCTGTTCAATGCTCACTCCCCTTTGATGAAGATGAATATGACTTTTTTTCCCCTAGACTCTGAAGTTTCACATTAAGTGAACTTGTATGTCTAAATTTCACTGAATGCTCAACAGTATTCAAAGGGTGAATATTAAGTAAGTAAAGCTTGTTTTTTTTTCTATCAAATGACTTTAAATAACTGATACTTCCTAGCACAAATTGTTCTATCTAACCTTTGATAAGAAGTCTCCTAAGCCTGTGCTAAGAACCAGAGACATGAAGACCGACCCAGTGTCTCTTGAGCTTAGATCCAAAAGGGGGCTCTTTTATTACAAGTATCAAGATGGAAATCATTGACAGTAGGAAATCCCATCGTAAGAACTAGAAAGTTTATTTAATTGAGATACTGAATAGTCTCATTGTCAAAGAAGATGATCTACCATTTCAGAAAGGCCTTCTTTTACTGTGCTCTGAGTCCTGAAGTCTCCCTGGCATAACCCTAAGTCATGCCTTTTCCAAAATCGTTTGTCTTGAGCCTTCAAGGTTCTTATTTGGAGTTTTCTAATCTTTAATTGATCATATTGAATCTTTAGCCAAGTCCCTCATGTTTAAAGAGTTCTCAGCAAGAAAAACATGGCAATGACCAGAGATAAACTTCTCTAAAAGTAATTAACATCTCTTTAGTGCTTTGCTGTTTTTCATTTGAAAGGCAGTGGGATTTTGAGAGAGGTCAGACCATTATTGCTATCTTATTTCACTGATGAGAAAATTGAGGCCACATTCCCGTGTAGCCAAATGTGCTGTAGTAGGAGATGCAGAACCCGCAGTAATTCAGTTCTTTGGGTCCTGGCACAACTCCTATTCTCATATTTATCACTTATCCATTTACTGTTTTTGCACTGATCAGACTCGTGCTAATACTATAATAAGCAACATTTCAACTATCAGACACTATCTGCTACTTCCAATCTATTTTAAATTAAGCTCCTAATTACGCTATTCTTTTGGGGTCTTTTTTGCTTTTGTTTTTGTTTTTTTGTGTTTTTTTTTGTTTGTTTGTTTGTTAGGTTGTGCAATTATGTGAGCGTGAGAAACAAGATCTCATGTAGCCTACTTTACAAAGACCTTGAAAGCCATTTTCCTGCTCTTTCCTCCTATGTATTAAAGCCCAGACCCTTTAGATGTGGTTTCCAGTCCAAGCTGTTATTTAGATGTCTCCTCTTTGATGCACATATAATATGCTACCACTTTTGCATTTGAGCTCCCTTGGAAATAATGACCATCTAAATGAAATCTTTTATTAAATATGAATTGATCAAAAGTATTTGTCACCAATTTTCTCTTGCTTAACCCCTCCTTCACATTCTGATGCTGCTTCTACACAACTCCAAGCTAAACAAACTTAAGTCATGAGTATCCTGCAATCAGGTGCTAAGGCATTTCCCTTGTGGTTAGTTAGTTACAGCTTCCATCTGATCAATTAAAAGTAAGAAGTGGCACTTAAGAGGCTCAATGCCTAAAGGCAGAGGATTCTAGAATAAATAAAACTTTAAAATTCTTATCTCACAGAGGAAACTCACAGATTTTGTTCCTGTTATTGTTGCAGATTTTCAGCTTTCTATTTTATAACACAGGGAGCAGCTGAAGTAAAACATGTTTTTATTTTCATTTTCAACTCGCATATATTAACAAATGAAAAGGCATATCAAGCTGCAAGACTCCCTCAAATTCCCTGTCCCTTCCCCCCACTGTATTTTAGGAATTTACAGTAGGACTACCAGATTTTTTTTTTTCCTTAGCAAATCTAGGGATACATATTTGCATATCTGTTTGCATGTATTTGAATTTTAATTTGCATAAATTTGCATGCTTAAAAGCAAAAGCCTCAACTTCAAGTATATAAAGTGAAATAAAATTGATTAATTACTGCAACCTACTATAGTTGTTCCCAGAACCATTAATCTGGTTGTGGTGGAAGACTATAGTCAATAGTGGCCTAAAGGCTGGGAAGCCAGATTCACAGCTGGTACTTACACTGGGCCCAACTCCACTTCCACTAGTGGGTCAGTTAACACTATTAGTGGGAGGAAATATCCACCACTATCTGCCCAGTACACAAGGTTAGTGCAAAAGCTAAATTTAGATTAGGGGATTAAGCTAACTATGGTCTTGTGTTTAGTTTCTTCCATATCAGCTGTGAGTGAACCACATGAAACACCTTCCAAGCTCTCAGGGTCAAGTCTATGGTACTAGTGCTCTCATAGATGCCTGAAAATACACTACAAAGGGGACCTTGTAATCTGGGCCAAAGACCCTGCCATTACATTTAGGTTTCTAGGTCTACTCTTACATCCTTTACACACAATGTTACCAACTTAGTTTTACAGAATGGGCATTACTAACTTCTTCAACTTCTTTCTTGTCTTTTCCCTTTATGTCCCCTCTCCTTCCATTGCTCCCTCCATTGTCATAGATGTAGTGTGTAGTTTTAAAAATAATCAAAGCTGTAAACATGCATGTCTGAAACCTTTCTTCTCTATTTCACTATCGTTCCCTATACTTCTGTGACATTGGTGCAGAGACTTGTGTCTGCCACTTACTGTAAAATTGTGACCCTCTATGTGTGGGTCTTTCTCATGCCATGCTTCAAAATCTTGTGAATTGAAGATTGCACTAAAGTGAATTAGGACAAAGAGATTACTATATAGAAATAGCAACAATGCAAGTCTTCTTGTGGGAAGTCTGAAGCTGACGACTGGTTCATGGCAGCTTAGCCCTTGCCAGAAACAGGCTAAAATGGACTTGTCCTATGCTGTCCACTAAGGTTAGTGAATAACACAGTGTTTTATTTAATCACCACTGCAACCTAATGGAAAAGGGATGGCTTTTATCCAACATATTACAGATTAGAAATCTGGGATACTAGGTAATTTAACACAGCTCACTCTTCTGCATAATCTGTCACAACCCACTTTTCTGGGATGCGGCAGCAATGTGACTTACACACACCAAGGCTCAAGAAACCAGGCTGAAACTTCTCACTTACAAGATTCCGCTGCCATCATTCTTAGCTGCAGTCCTTGTAATATGAGTACCAACCTCACAGTAGTGTGGCCCACCAAGCAGCAGCAAGGTTCAGAGAAGCTAAGTTTGTTTATAATGTTGGTTCACAGCTGTGCTTCCCTAATTGTTCATTCCCTCTTGCTCAATTTAAGTTGAACATTTCCAGAAACCTGGAAAATTACAATTTATCATTTTTACTTTCATTCAAAAGTCTGCTCTGTACCTGATACTGGTCAGACTGATGGGAATATATTATAGTAACAGAACACAGAGCTGGGGTCACGGCTCCCAGCTTCTCCAATTATACAGCTTGCTGCAAGGAGCAGAATCAGCCATGAGTGACAGCCCACTCCTCACAGCCATGGTGTGCTATCTCCTTGGCCCCTGGCATTTGACCGTGTTGAATTATGAATGTGCTCCCAATCACACTGTTTGCCTTGGAGCGGCATAGGGTGAATACTCCACCTTTTGGGGGGAGCTAGAGTTTAAAAGTAGAATATGCCATTTTAAAAGTAAAGTTTATTCAAAAACTCTTGTTATCTGAAGATTTGCTGGATTATGAAGAAATGGCACTGGCTCCTGGATGGGCTTATATAGCAGGTCTCTGTAGACCCATGGCTTTATTTAATGTTAAGCAAAACTGACCATTCAGGCAAGGATGGACCAGGGTATTCAGTCAGCCCCTGTCTGTACAGCCTTTTCCCATGAACCAGGCATCTCAAATCTGTATGGGATGAGGATTCTTTGTAGAGTAAAGCAAATCCTCTATTTCTATTAAAGAAAATAATATTTTATTTTGATCAACTGTTAATAGCAAGTTGGGCGATCAAGAAACTCAGGGGGTAAAGGTGCCTGCTATTAAGTCTATGTACCTGATTTCAAAATCTGGGACAAAATGTTAGAAGAGAAGCAATGCTCACAAATGTTTTATTTGATCTCCACAAAAATGTGCTAGCAAACACATACACACAAATCTCTCTCACAGAGATACACACACACACACACACACACACACACACACACACACACACCAAAAATAAATAAGAACATGAATAAAGAGTACATGTAATGATTTTAAAATATTAGCAAATTAATGAATTCTGAAGTAGGTGTTGTAGATTGATCATATTTACTGTAATTGAAGTGATAAGGATTTCTTTGGAACAGACTACCAATGGAAATCTAAGCACCTAGCCTCTGGCTTTTCCTCTTCCTCTTTTGTTAAAATAGAAAAGAATAGCAACTGTAGTGGTTGACAGCCTTTATATTTTAACAGAATCCACAAGTGTTTCTAAACTTCTTAGGATTGGCCATAGATTTTTTTTTTTTCCCCTTACTTTTAGAATGAATGGCTTGGAAAATACATTTAATATTTTAAAATCTACTGTTGTCTTCATTGTAGTGGATCTCTTATTACTTTCTTCATTTTTTTTTTAATAAAATAAGCAACTGGTATTTCAGCTGACCTTATGGCCTCTCTTATATGAGGCGGCGCACCCTGTGCTCTCAAACATGGATGACCATGCAGAGTGACTAGTGACACCTTTACTCAAGTCACCAAGGAAGATGTACAAATGACCAGTGCATGCCTGGAATCATATTCTACATCATTAGTCATCAGGAAAATAAACTTAAAAAAAAAAAAAAAAAACGAAAGAATATGCCCTGGCATTCTGACTAAATATGGAACAAGAACTCTAAAAGGGGAGTGTAGAAAAGCAGGAAGCACCATAGGTGACCACGCCCTCACTCTGGTAAAGCAATTAATTTAGATCATCTGTGTCTAAATAACCTCTGTAGGGGGAGGAGCTGATACTAAAACCTGGTCTCCAATTATTTCTTGATTATGTCAATAAAGTCGGCAGCAGCCAATCATTGGGCAAAAGAAAAAAAGGTGGTGTCCCAGGAGGAAGAGGAGGAGACAAGACAGAGAGGGGAGCTTTTTCAGTCAGGCTTTGGGGAACAGAGCAGGTACTGTGTAAAAATCTCATGAAATAGTAGGGCTCAACCTCCCTGCCTTGTCGTCCCAGCACCAATTCTTCTCTTAAGTGAAGCTCAAGAAGCCTCCAACATCAATTGGCCTGAGGAAAGTTTTACTAGTTCCCAGAAAGGAATATTAATTAATTTGCCAATTTACTACTGCCCAAGGCCTAAATAACAGGTAAAATATTATGCAAAAGTGTGGTTTTTCAAGTATAAGATGGCATGGCATGAATGGCAAAAATACATTGCACATTCTTAACTTAATAACATAAATATAGAACTCAGAAAAAGTCTATGTATGTAGCTTAAATTAGATTAATTATCTCCTTTCTATACTGGAAGGAGAAAACACTGATTGCTTTAAAATTCTATACACTCTTGCTGGGATGTCATTAAAAGTTACCCTTAAGTTAAGTGGATATAGAAAATGATGGTGAAACCACTCTAAGCTAATCAAGCCACTTCAGCATTTAGAGAAGATTTTCAGGAATGAAAACATTTTTGATATTTTTGATGAGTGTTTGGCCATTCAACGTTTTCTAATGTTGAGAAAGAAAATGATTAGTAGATGCTGAAGCCGATCAAAATGCTAGTACCCACAAAGTAGAGAATAAAATACAGGTGGTGTTCCTGCTTCAGGAGAGCTTGCAGATGGACTCCCAGGTTAGTGGAGAAGACACACTGGAATATGATCATTTTTTAAAAAATATTCTCTATGTAACAAAAGGGTTTTCTCAGGGTTCCCCCCATCCAACTCCAGAGATCAAGTTCCATTATTTTATATAAGCATGTCTAAAATTTCAGCCAACCTTCAGTCATGTATTTATTGTTGAAAATTGAGTGTGCCAGCAAAATGGTGTATAGCTAGTCAGATACTAATTCCTGGCACTAACAGAGTGCTTGAAGCATGCTATAAATATGAAATAATGATCGATTAATAAATAGATCAACTTGTTTTATATAAAATATTTCAGTTCAGCAAATATAAAGATCTCTTAAGTGCTTAATATTGACTCCCAATAACATGGGAGGTATACAGAGATTAGGGAAAGTGCATTCTCCAAAGTATTTACATGAAACATCTCTTCTTATGGTATGTTTTCATGATTTAATGGATAAATTAGTGAATTTAAAAGTCCAGTTCTGCCGGGCGTGGTGGCGCACGCCTTTAATCCCAGCACTTGTGAGGCAGAGGCAGGTAGATTTCTGAGTTCGAGGTCAGCCTGGTCTACAAAGTGAGTTACAGGACAGCCTGTCTCGAAAAACCAATAAATAGATAGATAGATAGATAGATAGATAGATAGATAGATAGATAGATAGATAGATAGATAGATAGATAAAACGTCCAGTTCTGTTACCAGTTCACAAGCTAGAATAAATAACGTAGTGACTCTTGAAAAACTTGAGATAAATCTGTTGGCACCCAGCAAGTCTAATGAAACCGAACCTGAAGTTAGTTCCCAAACCACTATGTAGGCTAACTTCTGCACAATTAAAATCTTATCACAAGTTTTTCGCAGCTGTTATGACAAAGTTAACAGAAGCCAGGATTTCTGTGTCTTTTTTTTCTCTTTTACCACCCCCTTAGACCTAATCAGACAAAAACATTCCAAATTTCCACACTTCCTCTGCAATATTCAACTCAATTCTCCAGCCCACTGACCTGGAGCCACAGATGTCTGAATCCTGGGTGAGAAGGCCCGTTCTGATGCACACAGAAGCAGGTCGGTTTAGCAAGCAAAAGCATCCTGTAGCAGGTGGCTTTGGCCAGCACCAGTGAGTGCTCCTGCTGGGCTTGCTAGTTTTGATTTGCTTTTATGTATGGTCTCCTGTCCCCTGCATTTCCTTGTTGTTACATACCTCCTTTCTCTCCCTTTACTGTAGTTCTCTCTTCTTCTTCTTTTTTTTTTTTTTTTGTATTTTTTATTAGATATTTTCTTTATTTACATTTCAAATGCTATCCCGAAAGTTCCCTATACCATCCCTGCGCCCCTGCTCCCCTACCCACCCACTCCCACTTCTTGGCCCTGGCCTTCCCCTGTGCTGGGGCATATAAAGTTTGCATAGCCTAGGGGCCTCTCTTCCCAATGATGGCCAATTAGGCCAAATCTCTCTCCCTCTCCCTCTCCCTCTCCCTCTCCCTCTCCCTCTCNCTCCTCTCTCTCTTTTTTCTGTTTCCTCTGTCAGCTATGCCATCCATAACAATTGAAGGGGCTAGTTCATTAGTTATGTGGAAAAGGGTTTTTAACCCACTGAGAGCATGGTCATGGAGAAATCAAAACTGAAGGAAAAATGAGACTGCTGGTGATGAACATCCAAGAATGATGGTTCAAGAAGGGTCATAGAGCAGCACCAGGGCTTCTTGTTCAGACCACCGCTGGCATAGTGCATGCAAAAGGATGCTGACTTCAGAAGATATTCTTCACTCTCTCCTGCCACAGTTAGGTGAAGACAGTGTGATTCAGTAGTCTATAATTAACTAAGGTTTGTAGGTCCCATAAGGAAGCCAGAATTCTCAGAGAGGCAACATGTCACCAGCTCCCTTATCAATAGAATAGCCTCTTTTTTCTAGACTTCAAACAGTACCAAGTAATCCACCCCTCAACATGAACCTTCGCTCTTCCCTGCCCTAACAGTCTCTAACAGGGTAGTCATCTGCAAAGGATGGAGGGATTTGCCCAGATACCAGTCATTTTCTGTCCAGGGGTTGGCATAGCTCCTGGTAGTTGGGGAAATTCAGCTTGGAAGACCTTCAAGTTTACTCTATCCTTCTTGCTTGTCAGTCATTTTCATTTTTGCTGTGTTATTAAGTATAACCTCACAGGTCCCTGCTTGCTTAATCTCTAACTACAACTCAATCTCAGTTAATTTTCTTCCTCTTCTTCTTCTTCTTCTTCTTCTTCTTCTTCTTCTTCTTCTTCTTCTTCTTCTTCTTCTTCTTCTTCTTCTTCTTCTTCTTCTTCTTTTCCTGGTTTACCTCTTGGAATTCCCCTATCCTATCCTCTTCCCCCTGCTTCTATGAGGGTGTTCCCCCACCCACCCACTTCTCCCACCTCCCTGCCCTGGTATTCCCCTTCACAGGCCAAGGGCTTATTAGAAATAATATAGATATAGATATAGATATAGATATATAGAGATATAGAGATATAGAGATATAGAGATATAGATATAGATATAGATATAGATATAGATATAGATATAGATATAGATATAGATATAGATATAGATATAGATATAGATATAGATATAGATATAGATATAGATATAGATATAGATATAGATATAGATATAGATCTATATATATGTATATATATATATATTTACTTATTTATTTATTGTGTGTGTGTGTGTGTGTGTGTGTGTGTGTGTGTGTGTGTGTGTATGTGTGTGCAGGCATGTGTGTGTTGAGGTTTATGTCACAGAGCATGTGTGTAAGTCTGAAGACAACTTTGCAGAGTCAGTTCTCTCCTTCACTTTTACATGGGCTATGGATCTGAAATTGTCAGGCCTACATCATTCAATGGCAAGTGTCTGGACCTGTTGAGGCCTCTCTGTCTCTAAGCCAACATTTAATACTAGGTCAACTCTTTGTAAATGGTTCTATTTGCCTTTTCATTTCCTGTTCTTCGCACTGCTTATGCCATTTTCTGTGTAGGGAGCACCACAAACTATACTGTTGTAAGTGCTCTTTTGTAGATATAGATTTTTCTCTGCCTCCTTTTCCCATTTTGGATCACAAACCTCCTATAATGCATTTTGTACCCTTCTAAAAATTCAACAGAGTTCCAATGGGCCATCCATACTCACTAATCTATACTTTGCTATGCTACTAAGTTCTGGTTTCTAGTTGCAAGTTTAGAATTATATGTTGTCTTCTTTTCTGCATTGACTTAGGTTGACTTGAAGGAAATCATTTTACTTGTGTTTTGGTTGCCCTATCTACATAGTGATGGCATTGGAGGATAAGAAATTTAAGGCTTATTTAACTTGAAAAATATAATGACTTTTTTAACTCATCTTCAAAAACAGATACTGTGGTATACCAACAATTTAGAACTGCTCATAGTCTTGGCATTACTGACTGAGGTTACCTTCATCTGTTACACTTGACTGTAATAATCAGGGATTATACTCAGTGACAGAGGATTTTGAATTGTCACCTTTCTTTAAGTGCCACCAAAAGATTTCCACATTCAATCTTGCTAGGATAAATTTATAATCTCAATGGATCCGGTTGCTTTTCTGCAAAGTACTAGTCATGATATTGGTCACTAACTATTAACAGAAGCATGAACAATGGAAGTTGTCAGTTTTCCACCTCCCGTGTTTATCTAGAATAGACCATATTCACTCAGTAGAAATTACATTTAAAATGCCATTGAAAAGATCTAGATTACAGACTTAGCTCAGTGGTACAGCACTCACCTACCATGCTTTCAATATCCCTAGCTCAGGAAATAAGACGCTATATGTTGCATAAAATTAAAGAAATTCTCAAGTTTGAGATTTCTGAGATCATAGAAAAACCAAAATTAAAATAAATATAAATGAACTTTCCAGCTCTTCTTGGAATGAACGTGGAAACAGCATGTGCACAGTCCAGTTTAAGTCTGGGCTCTGGACCTCCCCTGTTTCCTTAGATGTCACCTCCATTATTGGCTCCGACACTTTCTCTTACATTGTCAATTTTTCACAAATCATTCATGAGGGAGAGAGAGAGTGAATGTACTATTTTTATCCTCTAAGTAACATCCTTTTAAAGAAGTTTCACATAGACAGACTGTGTACATTCATGTAGTGATGTTCTCTTTAGGGGAAGTGACTTATTTTGTGTGCCCATTTCATATCACTGAAATGATTTGGGAAACGATTGCTTTTATTTTTCCTTTTTTTTTTTTCTTTACATATATAAAGATTGCAGTTCAAGATAGCCATTCATGTCTTTTTCTGGCCAAACTGTTGTTTTCCTACCACATAATCAAACATTGTAGCAACATAACTTCTATGATTTCTTCTTGATTTTAAACTCAGCATCTTACTGCTTGAACCATGTAGTATGGAGAGATGATTGTTTACAAAAATCATCTATTTACTATTACTATTTACAAAAGTAGGAGAAAGGGAATAAGGGGTCTAGAATATATACCTCTAAAGTCATCTCTGATCGACAGGGAAAGAACTCACACAGGTAGGCGAGTCTCTTGTGAATTCGTTACAAACCAACAAGCAGCAAACTCAACTATCTCAGAAAATCCTGTTAGCCAGTTGCCTATCACCCTTTGTCAAACAGAGAAAAATGGTCAAGTTCAGGGTAATATTTATGAGACTTTTTTCCAATGAAATAAAAATAAATTATAAAGAATAAGAGGGGGTGGAGATAATGGCTAAGTCGTTAAGAGAAGCTCACATTTTATTATAGTTTGACAGTCCAGGCACTGCTCTCTGGAGCCGAAGAGGTCAGCTCAGGCCCTTTGAAAAATTCCACCAGGGACCCCTCCTCTCCAGAAGGGAGAGGCTTATTATATTACTCAGAAAGACCACAGTAGGGACGGACCATTGGCCACCCTCAGATAAGGGAAGCACTTTCTATCTCATCCCCTAAGGACCAATCAGTTTAAAAGTCACACTATTCTGCCAGTCACGTTGTGCCTACTTGCTGATGTCAATTCTGCCCCTGGAAATTGTGTAAAATTTCAACGAAAGGGCCACTCAGGGTTGCCAATGCTCCTTCAAGTAGAGGACGACCCCAGCATGCTGGAACAATAAAATTTTCTTGTTGCTTTTGCATCGATCCCCGGCCCCACGTGATTCAATCAGAGGGTCCTCTATAAGGCTTGTCAGTCTTACAGAGCCTACATTTAATTTTTTTAAAATAATATTAAACTAGTAGGCTTTCTCTAGTCAGCTTTTCCCACATTAATAGCTCATTATAATATTATCAAATCTCTTTTTCTTTCTTTTGTTCTTGCTTCTATTTTTATTAGATATTTTCTTTATTTACATTTCAAATGTTTTCCCCTTTCCAGGTCTCCCCTTCAGAAACCCCCTATCTCGTCTCCCCACGCCCTGCCTCTATGAAGGTGCTCTCCCACCCACTCACTCCTGTCTACCCTCCCTGGGATTCCCCTACACTGGGGCATCAAACACCCTCTGGCCCAAGGGCTTCTCCTCCCACTGATGTCCAATAAATACATCTTCTGCCGTATATGCAGCCGGAGCCATGGGTCCCTCCATGTGTATTCTTTGGTTGGTGGTCCCATCCCAGGGAGCTCCAGGGTTTCTGGCCAATTGACACTGTTGCTCCCTCCATGAGGATACAAACCTTTCAGCTCCTTCAGTCCTTTCTCTAACTTCTCTACTGGAGACCCTGTGCTCCAATGGTTGGCTGCTAGCATCTGCCTCTATATTTGTCAGACTCTGACAGAGCCTCTCAGAAGACAGCGATAACAGGCATCTGTCAGCAAGCATTTCTCTACATCCACAATAGTGTCTGGATTTTGTGGCTGTGTATGGGATGGATCACCACGTGGGGCAGTCTCTGGATGGCCTTTCCTTCAATCTCTGCTCCATACTTTGGTTCCATATTTCCTTCTGTGAGTATGTGTTCATCCTTCTAAGAAGCACTAAAGTATCCACATTTTGGTTTTCCTTCTTCTTGGGCTTCATATGGTCTGTGATTTGAATCTTGGATATTCCAAGCTTTGGGGATAATATCCACTTACTAGTGATTACATATCCTGTGAGTTCTTTTGTGACTGAGTTACCTCACTCAGGATAATACTTCCAAGTTTCATCCATTTGCCTGTGAATTTCATGAAGTCATTTTTAATAGCTGAGNAGTATTTCATTGTGTAAATGTACCACATATTCTGTATCCATTCCTTTGCTGAGGAACTTCTGTATTGTTTCTACCTTCTGTCTATTATAAATATGGCTGCCGTGAAAATAGTGGAGCATGTGTCCTTATTACATGTTGGAACATCTTCTGACATCAGATGCTGGCAAGGATGAGGAGAAAGAGGAATACTACTCCATTGCTGGTGGGATTGAAAGATTTCCACTCTGGAAACCTGTCTGATGGTTTCTCAGAAAATTGAACATAGTACTATCAAATACCTTTTTGTTTACACATGTATTTGTATACATATATACATTTATAGAATCTGGTAAAAAATATTTTATGTACAAATGTACCCTTTAAAAAGAATATTTACTTGTAAATGGCTACATAACTGGCAAGTTGTTTTTTTCCTGTATCTGATTATTTCCTTTGGATAGTTCTATTAAAGTTCTTAGATAAAATATACACCTTCACAAAATGAAGGGAAGAATCCTGTTTTTGCAGGTGACCAGAGTGCCATTTCCAGCACCTTACACACAGCAACTCACAACTGGCTGTCATGCCACCACCAGGGAATCCAAAGCAATCTTCTAGCTCCTGCAGATACACAAGCACCAACACACAAATTAAAATAAAATAAGAACATGAATAAAGACAGCTAGAAGAAAGAAAATGAGGTATGGAGGGAGAGTGGGAGTGAGGAGGATGGAAGGAAGGAAGGAAAAAAGGAAGGATGGATGGAAGGAAGGGAAACAAAGACACACTTTGGAATGTTATGATTTTCCAATTTTCTTCTTCATAAAAAAATGAATTGAATTTCAGATCTTTTATCTAAAGCATAGTGGTCCCGAGTCACTGCTGACTGTTTTGAGTGAGCTCTGTGCGAGCTTGGGTATAAGAGGAATAACTCCTTGGGGAGGTTTTGTTTGATCTACAGAAGTTTTATTATTATTACTATCCTATGACAAATTGGAATGCAATTTAATTGGAGACATAACCAACCAGATGTGAGAAGCAGAAAGGGAAGCAATCTAGAAAGGCTGTATTTATTGAAAAAAACACCCTGCAAGTATAAAATATGATCTAATTTTGAATTTTAAAAGGCTGGAAATGAGAAAATTGGAGACTTTAAATCTATAATGAAGAGTTCATAATGTTCTGTCAGTAATACCAATAACTGGAGCCCTTTTCTAATTTCAGTGCACCTATAACTAGCTTGCTGTCACTGCTTTGCATAACACTGTATATACAGAATCTCAACAACACACAGAAGATACTAAGTACTAATGTTGAGTTTTGTTAATATAAGAAAATCAGATAAACAAGACCTCCTTACCTTCAACTCTGGGGCCACAGATAGGGAAAGTCCTATTTACTTACTTCTTGTTTTTATTGCTCAGAGTATGAGGTTTGTGCTGAAAAGTCAGAATTTCTTGATTTCATGCCCAAAATGAACATGGGGAGGAAAGGGTTTCTTTTATATTCAGGCTGATAGACTGTCTTCCAGAGACATCAGGGCAGAAAATCAAGGCAGAAAACTAAAGGTAGAAAGTGAATCAGAGAGCATGGAGCAGTGGTGCTCACTGGCTAGATTGTCATGTAATGCTTACCAGTTTGCTTGCCATGGCTTGCTTAACTTGTTCTCTTAAAGCTACTAGAGCCACCTGTCCAGAGGTGATATTGCCCACAATGAACTGGGCCCTCTTACTTCAATCAAAAAGCAAAGAAATGCAATACATGGCTTTTCACAGTGCAATTTGGAGTGGACTTATTCTTACCTGCGGTTACCTCTTACAAATGACTGTGTCTTTCATCAAGCTGACATAAAACTACCCAGCACAACTGCTTTTTCTGTTCTTAGCCTTAATACAGTTTTAAATCTAACATGTGAAAGAGTAAAGGTTGGTTGTGCATCCCAATGTATGGGAGATCCAGAATTCTTCAAACACTTAGAGATTGACAGGAAAAGTAGAACTCCACTTCATTCAAACCCAATAGGTACATGGTGTGGTAGGCAGGCAGCATGGGAAAGTTAGAGAACATGCCCATGCACTGGAATCACACACAGATTCACACTATGTCTATCCCAAACCATGATGGCTGCTGTTCCAGACATAGGCAGAATTGTTTAGCTCTAAAATGTCTCTGAAACATGCTAAAGCATTGTTTACTAGGTCAGTAGTGTTCTGTGATGATGAAGTCATGAGGGTTAGTTTTACTTGCAGTTGTAGATTGACCCATCCAAGAATTCATAGCTGAGTAGATGGTTGAGGTATATGCACACTGTATGAGATATAGCCTTATTGGATTTCTTGGGTCAGTCTTCAGGGGCATGCCTTGAGGGCTAATCTTGTCCTTCCCTTCTGTTCCTTTCTTTTCTTTACTTTCTCTTCTGTCCCATCCCCAACTCTCTCCTTCCTAGCCATCATGAAGTGAGTGGCTTTGCTTCCACATGAGGTGGCTTTGCCTTGCCAGAGGACAAAAGCATTGATTATAAATTTTAACATCATGCATCATTTTTTTAAAAATTGTTTTATATTTTTTATTGGACATTTTATTTGTTCACATTTCAAATGTTATCCCCCTTCACAGCTTTCCCTCTGCAAATCCTCTTTCCAATTCCCCTCCCACCTCCTTCTAAGAGGGAGCTTCCCCATAAAGTCACCCACTCCCATCTCACTGCACTAGCATTCCCTTTTGCAGGGGCATTGAGCCTTCACAGAACAAAGGGCTTCCCCTCCCATTGTTCCCAGATAAGGTAATCCTCTGCTATATATGCAGCTGGAGACATGGGTCCCTCCATGTGAACTCTTTGAGTGGTGGTTTAATCCCTCAGAGTACTGGGGTTCTGATTGGTTAACACTGTTGTTCTTCCTATAAGGTTGCAAACCCCTTCAGCTCTTTGAGTCCTTCCCCTAATTCATCCATGGGTTCACCATGCTCAGTCTGATGGTTTGCTGAAAGCACCCACTCCTTATTGTCCAGGCTCTTGCGGGGCCTCTCAGAAGACAGCTATATCAGGCTCTTGTCAGCAAGCACATCTTGGTAACAGCAATGGGGTCTGGGTTTGGTGTCTGCATATGAGATGCATTCGCAGGTGGGGCAGTTCTGTATGGCCTTTCCTTTATTCTCTGTTCCACTCTGTCTCTTTATATCCTTTAGACAGGAGCAATTCTGAGTTAATAATTTTGAGATGGAAGAATGGTCCCATCCATCAACCAGGGGCCATGCAGAACCTCTGGATACAGTCTCTACAGGTTCTCTCTCCTTGTTGTTGGGTATTTCAGCTAATGTCATTCCTGTTGGTTCCTGGAGCCTCTTGCTTTCCTGGTGGCTACCATCAGACTTTCAGGTGGCTACTATCAGCTCCCCATCCCCCACTGCTACACAACTCTGTTCAATTTCCTGACCACCTCCCCTGTCTCCTCCCATACCTGATCTTGCCCCCCTTTTCCCTCCCACTCCTTTGTTCCTCCCAAGTACCTCCATCCATCTACCTCTCATGATTATTTTGTATCCCATTCTAAGTAGGACTGAAGCTTCCATATTTTGGTCTTCCTTCTTCTTGAATTTCATATGGTCTGTGAATTACATTGTGGGTATTCCCAGCTTTTTGCCTAATAGCCACATATCAGTGAGTATATACCCATCTTTTGGGTATATTCCCAGGAGTGGTATAGCTGGGTCCTCGGGTAGTATGTCCAATTATCTGAGGAACCACCAGACTGATTTCCAGAGTTGTTGTACCAGCTACCAATCCCACGATCAATGGAGGAGTATTCTTCTTTCTCCACATGTCCCCCAGCATCTGCTGTCATCTGTGGTTTTGATCTTATCTATTCTAACTACTTTGAGGTAGAATATCAATCAGGGTTGTTCTTATTTGAGTTTTTCTGATGACTAAGAATGCTGAACATTTTTTTAGGTGCTTCTCTGACATTTGATACTCCTCAGTTGAGAATTCTTTGTTTAGCTTTGAACCCCCCTTTTAATAGAGTTATTTGATTCTCTGGAGTCTAACTTCTTGAGTTCTTTTTATATATTGGATATTAGCCCTCTATTAGATGTAGGATTGGTAAAGATCTTTTCCCAATCTGTAGGTTGTGGGTTTTTCCTGATGAGAGGGTCCTGTGCCTTACAGAACATTTGCAGTTTTATGAGATTCCTTTTGTCTATAGTTGATCTTAAGCCTGGGCTATTAGTGTTCTGTTCAGGAAATTTGTCCCTGGGCCTATGTATTCAATACTCTTTCATACTTTCTGTTCTATTACATTTAGTGTATCTTGTTTTATGTGGAAAGTCCTTAATTCATTTGGACTTAAGCTTTATACAGGAAATAGTAATGGATCAATTTGCATTCTTGTACATGCTGACTGACACTTGGGCAAGCGCCATTTACTGAATATGCTCTCTTTTTTCCACTGAATGGTTTTGACTACTTCGTCAAAGATCAGGTGACTATGGGTGTGTGGGTTTAATAATAGGTCTTCAATTCTACTCCAATGATCTACCTGTCTGTCTCTGTATGAATACCATTCAGTTTCTATCACTATTGCTCTGTAGTAGAGCTAGAGGTCAGGGATGGTGATTCCTCCAGAAGTTCTCTTATTATTGAGAATACTTTTCACTACATTGAGTTTTGTGTTGTTCCAAATAAATTTGAGAATTTCTCTTTCTATCTCTGTGAAGAATTGAGTTGGAATTTTGATTGGGATTTTATTGAATTTGTAGATTGCTTTTGGTAAGATAGCCATTTTTAATATGTTAATCTTGCCAATCCATGAGCATGGGAGAAGACCCAACAAAGAAAGCAACTTCAGACCAATTTTCCTCATGAATATCTATGCAAAAATACTCAATAATATTCTCACAAACTGAATCCAAAAACATATCAAAACAATCATGAACAAGTAGGAATTCAAGGCTCATACTTAGACATAATAAAAGCAATATACGGCAAACAAATAGCCAACATCAAAGCAAATAGAGAGAAAATTGAAGTAATCCCACTAATATCAGGGACTAGATAATGCGACCCAGTCTCTCACTTTCTATTCAGTATAGTACTTAAAGTTCACTTTAGAAGTTGTGGCACACTAGAGAACCCCAACTACACAATAACATACATGTGAAGAGGGAATGGGTAAATGAGATATCTGATGTTAAGTGGGGATGGAGGGAAAGATGTGACATAAAAAGAACAGAATGAATACTTGTATGTGGACATGGAGAGATCCCTTGTTGCCCCGGCAAAGGGTCTGATCATTTCCCCACACTAAAAAGTATCTTAAAAACACCGACAACTCAAATTACAAAGGATTCAACCTCCTCTTTTGTCCACATCCTAGACCAAGCACACATTAAGTGCTCATTTCATGCATGCAAACAATTTATGCAGATAAAGTTTAATAAAAAATTTGAAAAGGATGTTTGGTATTATTTTAATGTTAGAAACAGCTTAGAAAGATCATAGAAGGAAATTTTGTAAAATCAAACCAAAGCCATTGCTCATTCATTTCTCTCTCTCTCTTCTTTATTTTTCCAAGATTCTGCTACTGCCAATGTCTTAAAACTTTCTTTTGCTTTATGATAGACCATTTTTTGTGTGTTTCATATATTTGACTACACTCAGATTTAATGGGATACAGAGAAAAATATATAATCATTTTTATATGTTCAAACCTTTTAAAGAGACACATTTGTGAAAGATAAGCTTATACTGTCATCTCTGAGTTTATCCTCTTCCTTCCTCCAATTTAATTTATTTTCTTTATTGCTTCAAGAACTTTACTTGTTAAGGCTAGAACATTGATAGTAAATTCCAAACTATGAATAAATTCTATTTAAAAAAAAAGAAATAGAAAAATGAGAAAAACAAGAAAGATTGTCAACTAAACTTTAATAGCTTCAGATTTCTATTGTGTTTCTAGATCAATATACTATTGGAATAATAAAAAAAGCAATCTTAATTTAACCATTAAACATTTTGAGGAAATCACATACTAAGATCACGTGCACCTGCCATGGTAGATGGAACTTCATCACATCTTTAGGTCCTTTGTGAGAAGTTCTTTTACCTGTCTCTCCCACAGGGAGCAATTCTTCATCCTTTGAAATCTAAAATTATATCTAAGGCTGAAGAGGGTCACTTAAGTGAAATTTGCCTTGCATAATGTATTTGTTTTGTTTTGTAATAATATTGGAATCTGATATTATTAATTTTGATGAAACAAAATTATGTTTTTCTTTGTCATGGATGCTCTTAGAGTAGGCCTATGATGAGTAACCAAGCCAAAATAACAAGAAAATATTTTTGCACCATTTTATAAGACGTTGATTATATAGCTTTTGTATTCTGATCAGGGATTTATTTTATTTTTGTATAAAGTATGAGGTAAAAGTTGAGCTTAGTTAGTTATATTGCATCCTTATAGTTTCTTGGCAATATTTATAAAAAACTACTCATTCCATACTAGTGTAGTTATTAAAGCAAGATCACATTAAAGTGAGGGATATATGTATTTATATTTGCTCACATAATCTAATACTGATTATCACAGTTCTGACTTAAAAATTGATATATCTTGCTTTTCATTTGATATTATTGTTACTATCAAGGTTCCCCTGTTTTGATTATTCATTTTTTGGATCCTTCTGCATAGTTCTCTAAGAAAACACAAAAGATATCAATTACCATTGTGTGTAGTTAGTCTGTAGTTATTACATTGTTAACACTTTAATTGTTCCAATCGCCAGGCTGTGGTGGCACATGCCTTTAATCCCAGCGCTTGGGAGGCAGAGGCAGGTAGATTTCTGAGTTTGAGGCTAGCCTCATCTATAGAGTGACTCCCGGACAGCAAGGGCTACACAGAGGAACCCTGTCTCAGAAAACAAAAAATAAAACAAAACAACAACAACAAAAAATGAATTGTTCCAATCTACGTCTCTCCACTTAGATCCTCTTTAATACCTTTCAACAGCATAGTGGCTTTTATGCTAAAATATTCACTGTTTTGTTAAATATATATTCATTTTTTTATTTTATGATTAACGGATTTATTATGTTGGAACTTTGTTTTTACATTTTCAAAAGATTACATAAAGATATATTTTTTTATATATTGACCCTTCTTCCTTTAACTTTTTTGAACAAGTTTATTTTAGGAGCATTTGTGATTTCCTATAAACAAATTCAAGGCATGGAAAACCAAAGAGAATTTTGTTTGCTTCAAAACCTTAATTTTCATGCTTGCCCCACTTTTTTCCCAAAATACCCAAAGTAGACCTGTTGTAAAGGACTCCATTGGCTGGCTTTATTTCCTCTTGCTGCAGTAATTTTGAGATTTTTTTTCTATGAAATATTTTCAAAAATATCTTCCACAACCATTATCATCATCCTTCATTTTTCTTCCCATGATGTTAAGATAATTTACATCTTTGCTTGTCTTAATCCACTTGGACATAAGCATTATTCCAGCAGGGATTTTTATGCTGCTCAGGATTGAGTCTAACATGTTATAACTGAACAGAGTCTTATAGATACTTGGTGAATGAAAAAGGAAGGAGTCATTTGAAAATGTTTTCATGTCTCACCTGGACAAGCCTAACGACTTTGGTACTCACTGACAATGGAGTACTACTAGGCTATTAAAAAGAATGACATCATTGGACTCACAGACAAATGGAAGGTACTAGAAAATATCATCCTGAGTGAGGTAACCCAATCACAAAAGAGGACACATGGTATGTACTCACTGATAAGTGGATATTAGGGAAAAAGCTTGGAATACCCATAATACAACTGACAGACCACATGAAGCTCAAGAAGAAGGAAGAACAAAGTGTGAATTCTTCAGTCCTACTTAGAAAGGGGAACAAAATAATCACAGGATGTAGAGGGTGGGAGGGACTTGGGAGGAAGATAGGAAAGGGATGGGGGAAACATGGTAGGATAAGGTGTGGGAGGAAACTGGAAAGATGTACAGTGTGTCAGGAAATTGAATGGAGATATGGAGTAGTGAGTCATGGGAACTGGGGGTAGCCACTAGAAAGTCCAAGACACTAGGGGAGCAAGAGACTCCCGGGACTCAATGGGGATGACACTAGCTGAAATACCCAATAAAGGGGAACTAGAACCAGTAGATACCACCTCTAGTAGATAGGCACGGTCACCAGTTGAGGGATGGGACCACACACCCAACTCAAAAATTTTAACCCAGGATTGTTCTTGTCTAAAGGAAATGCAGGGACCAAAATTAGAACAAACACCGAAGAAAAGCCCATCCAGATACTGTCCCACCTATTGATCCATCCCATCTGCAGAAAATGAACCCAGACACTATTGATGATACAAACAAGTACTTGCTGTCAGAAACATGGTATGGCTGTCCCCTGACAGATTCTGCCAGAACCTAATACAGATGCAGAAACTCACAGCAAACCATCCAGCTGAGCCTGGAGACCCCAACTGAAGAGCCAGGGGAATGTCTGAGATAGGTGAAGGGGATTGTAACCCCATAAGAAGAACAATATCAACTAGACTACCCAGAGTTCCCAGGGACTAAACCACCAACCAAAGAGTATACATGAAAGGATTCATGGCTCCAGCTACATATGTAACAGAGGATAGCCTTATCTGGCATCGATGGGAGGGGAGTTTTGTGTGTGTGTGTGTGTGTGTGTGTGTGTGTGTGTGTGTGTGTGTGTGTGTGTGTGTGCGCGCGCGCGCGCGCGCGCGCGTGCGTTTTCAGCAGAAGAATTACATTTGCTTCAATGCCTGAGGCAGAAAAGGGGTCTGCTGTTGCTTTTCTCTGGCCATGTCTCTATGACAATTTCTTGCTTATCCTGTAAAATCTTTATTAATTCCTCCCTCACGATATACCTTTGTGTTCTTTCACAGCATATGCTAGCTTTTGACTACTTTTGTCTATTTTGATGTTCTTTGCTATGCTCTGGGGACTACATCTTACTCATCTTCATTTATCTATAGCACCTAGAAGAAATTCATTATTACAGCAGATACTTCATACGCATTTTAGCAGAGTTTCTCTCATGAATTGCACTTGTTTTAATTATGGGTGCTCTTGATCAGCATCTTAGAATACACAGATCTTGAAAAAGCCTTCAAAAGATGCACAATTATTAAATTGATGAGCAAAATGAGGGCCCTCCTAGTAGGCAAGAATAAAACCCTATAACTGAAAGTACAGAAAGGTGTGTCCTTCTCCAGTAAGGTAGTATGGCTTCATGAACCTAACAGATTACAGATGTGTTGTTACTCACTTCTCAGGAACACAGGTTTGAACAAATGAACAAACGTCTCTCTGCCTACGGTCTGTTTGCACTCTTGACTTTGGGGTCCATTTTGCTTTACAGCATGAAGGTCTTTTGATCCCAGCAAGACGCGTTACAAGAAAATTGTTAAAGTTGCTATCATGTAGCTCCACCAAATAAGGTCTTAGAAAGGATGAACAGAAAAGTACCTGGCTGCCCTATAATTGAAAGGGAGGGAGGTGGATCAGACATTGTGTGTCCTAAGGAATCACACATAGTGTAAGCAGTTCACTGATCTGTATCAACACATTAATGATTTATGTAGCTTTTAATTTACAACACAGACATATCTAAAATAATCAGGTAGAAGTAGGCATTAAAAATTCACTGCATGGGTCATAAAATGATTAGTTATTCAAGTGACTTCAGATTTGTATTTCATTAAGGGATAATTTTAATTTACTTTTAAACAGTTTATATACAGAGATTTAAGGACTCTTGCAAGACGATTATGCATACTCGGGCTTTTATGTATCCAATATTCCTGAGACACTCACATCTTTTTTTTTCTCTACTTGAAAGCAGTATTAATTCACTTCAGAGCATACATCCAAAAAATATGCACCATAATTTAGTAAAAATAACTTAAATTATAGAAAATGTTTGGTATTTCTTTCATTATTATTTCTATCTGTGTTCACTGTAAGGGTTAGGGACTGGGGAAGGCTTCTTGCTGTTCTAACCATGAAATGGAGTCATCCAGGCATCGCCTGGTCGCTTTGACTAAATATGTAACCTCTGCATTCTGATTAACATCAGAATGGCATCAGGATGTTACTGAAAGAGCCCTCAGAAATCCTCTATTCCTTTCCTCCAATTTGCTCATTTGTAGCTTCAAAATTAGCTCCAGTTATTTAGTGGCTTGGTCAAAACTTAGACTGGAACCAGGCACCCACTTCCTGGCCTGATGTCTGCTCCCTTTTACCTTGACGTTCCTTCTGCACACCTTGGCTTTTGGAACTATTTCTATGGTTTAACAAGCAAGCGCACTGACTCACTGAGAGTGTTTATTGTCTGCCTCCTTCCTGATCAAATACTGCAGCAATCTGTAAAAACATAACCAGGCTAGGCTCAGTTTAACTCGAAATTAATCTTATCTAGGCTATTAAGCACCTAGTTCATCCAGTTTCTGCAATTCTTTCACAATAAACATTCGGAGATGTTGGTCTCAACTCCAAAAACTAACACAATTACAAGAAAATAGCTCAGCTATTACCAGACTTATCTAAAAGGCAATGCAGTTCCTCCTGTCAGCAGTACCTCTATCTTCAGTTTATCCCCAACACCTCATTTTTATTCACTACCATGCTGTACCCTGGGTATGCCTACCCCTTGCTTTCCATGGATGCCTGTCATGTGGAACTTTATTGAGGCCCTTCTGAAGCTCATGATAAATCATAGACATTGTCAGGATGTCTATAACCTTCTCAAAGTCAAAGGACTTTGGTGCATTCCTGCTTTTGCCCAGATGCAGTTTTTCTTTATATCTCTGTAGAAGATAATTCTTGTACCTTGCATGCCGAGCAAAGTTTCTATTTTCAACACAAGTTGTAAATGCCAAGTTAAATGATCCAGTGAACATTCACTTAAAATATGCAACTTGTGGTCCATAAGTTACCTATGCCAGGCTAATATCCTTTGTCCGTGACATAACCCTCATACTACTTCTAAAATTTCCTGCTGCAGACCCCATTTTTCCTTAAAATTAAAGATATAAAATGGCAATTTAAACACTCGGTTGTATGTTTGCACGTTCAGTGATGTGCCAAATATCCTAAAATCAGACTTGAAAGTCTCACAGCCGTTACTGCTATCTCTCCGCTGTCACCATCTGGAGCTCATGCCGACGTCAATGATCATTCTGTGCAGAGATCCAGGGCTCTATTCTAGTGAAAAAGATACTAAAACTAACTTCAGTCCAAGCTTTTAGAAGCAGTTTTTTACCTCATGTCTAGCCCTCTCTTTCTCACTTTTCTGTCTTCTGGAAGTTTCTTATTGCTAGTCTAAACTTGATCTAACTTTGAGGATGCTCCATACTCTAAGCAGGTCTTAGAGTCTCTGATTTTTGACTAAGAACATTCTTGCCACAATGTCCCTGAGGACAACTTACATGGCATATAATTCTCACTCATTGATTAACACTAATGCAATTTTCCTACCCTTAATTCATCAGTTTTTGATCCTCCTGTCTTTTACCCTTCATTGCCATGATAATGTAAGCCATACTTCCCTCTGAAACTGTCTTTAAAACACTGTCATGAGTGCTCTGCGCTTGGCTAGACATGAAATGTTTATAAACTAGAATGTTATGAACAGAATTGAGTTGGTTCTCTTCTCAGAGGGAGCTATTCTATACCTCTGCAACACTTGACCTTTATTTCCTTGTATGCATAGACATGTACCTGTGTAGGTAATACCTGTTAGATTCAGTGCCTAGTCTCATCAACCTCAGAAACTGTAATTTGAGCTACTTTTATTGTTTTTTTTTAATTTAATTACAACATAATTACACCATTCCCTTATTTTCTTTCTACCCCCCAATCTCGCCCATGTCACCTCCACTCAATTGCTCCCTTTGTCTATGTACTCCCTACTTCCTCTCAAGTTGATGGCCCTCATCTTTGACTGTTATTGATATGTATATACATAATATGCATAAATAAATGAAAATACTACTGAGTAAGGTAGTATTGCTGGTTTTGTGTGTATATGATGCAGGACTGGCCACTTGATATATGATAACCAATTAGGAAGCTCATTTCTGATAATGACTAATTTTTTGTCTACTGTGAATCATTAGTTTTCAATAGAACTTTGTTTAAGGAACGAAAGCTTGTGAGCTTCTCTCCATCCATGTGAGTGTGGATAGTTGTATGTTGATAGTTCAAGTTATATTTAGGCAGCCATATTGTTGAAATGTCAGGAATCAAACTTGTCATTTCTAAGAGACCCAACCACAGAGAAGAAATTTCCCTAATCAGCTTCTTACAATCTGTATAAACTCTATAGTAATGTTTCCTGAGTCTTATGTGCTGAAATTCTGATGTAGATGCAACTGTAAAGTGTCAGCACACTAGAATCAGTAGATCTTTAAAATTTGACCAACTGTGGTCACAACTGCACAAAAGGAAACTTCTTTGATGAGGGTGAAAGCCACGCTTACCTCTGGGTATATGGATACATTGTAGACTATAGTTAACATTTTATTAACATTTACAACACATCCAGAGGTCTATACATGCTGATGCCAAACCACTAGAAACCATCATCTCAGGGTGATGTTCAGATTACTTGATATTCACAAAGAATACTCAACCTTTCAGAATGGACCTGGCCAGAAGCAACAACCCATATTTACCATAGTGACTTTGTATGTATTACTTCTACTTAGGATGCTTTTTCAAATATTGCTAAATGTAAATTAATGTTACATGTATTTATATTGTCCAGTATATAGTATTGTCCACAGCCAGGCGTTGGAGGCGCACACCTTTAATCCCAGCACTTGGGAGGCAGAGGCAGGCAGATTTCTGAGTTTGAGGCCAGCCTGGTCTACAGAGTGAGTTCTCGGACAGTCAGGTCTATACAGAGAAACCCTGTCTTGAANAAACCAAAAAAAAAAAAAAAATACTTTCAAGGGGCTAAAGGGTAAAATTATCTACACAAGTATTTAGTTAATAGTATTTTGTTTTTACTCCAGTGTCTTTTTTTTTTTTTTTTTGATACAAAAGTACCCTGAAAAACATAAGAAAGGAGAGATTAGTCCTAGCTTGTAGGACACAGTCATAGTAAGGAGAGTTTGGCATAACAGATCACACTGCTTTCATGTTCAAGAAGCAGAGAGTACTTGATGCCCATGCTCAGCTCATACTCTCTTTCGATACTGTCTATGATCCAAGAGTAGGCTATGGTACCACCCAGAATGGGCATATTGTCCTACCTTACTTAAACTTATCAAGATGATCCACAACAACATGGCCAGAGTTCCACCACTCTTCTGATTTTAAATCTTATCAAAGTAAACTATTGAAACTATCCTTCACATCTAGAATTGGGATGCCCTCCCTTTTCCTGTATAGAATATATATTTTTCTTTCTATTATCTTATCACATAGTAAATAGAAAAATAATTAAATGTAAGACTCTTTCAGATTCTTATAGACCATCTCCAGTAATTTCCCTGCTACCTGTGATACTAGAATTCGTTAGGCATGTCTATATGTGTACTCTGACTTCTCCATTAGGGAGTGTAATACATTTCATAAAAAGGAAGCAGGGAGGATTTCTTAGTTCAAACCTACAAGAACAACTTGTGTTCCTCCAATTTTTATTCATGTAGCAAGAATAAACTCCTAGGTGGGGAGAAGAGTGACCAACACAAACATGAAAGTAGAAGTAAGTAAGAAAGACAGGTTCAGGGAGGGAAAAGTAGCAGGCAGGGTTCTCAGAGCATCTACTATCCATGTCTTCTTTTTTCTTTCTATGTGAGACAATGTTTGATGCTATGACCTTCTATGAAAGATTACATTGGGAGAAAATGGGAGGACATGCTTAGGGAAGTATGATATGGAAAGTGCAATTATGAGTGACGAATTCCAGTAAGATAACCAATAGAGGGTGCAAAGAAGATGAAGTACCAGATGGGAAGGCAGGTGTTATGACTGCTTTTGATTGTCCACTTGACTGGTTTGGATTCAAACAAGAGAGTAACTTCTGTGCAGGCCCGGACTTGGTAAATGTGTCTCCTGAAAAGATTCACTGGGCAGAGTCCACGGTGCTCTGGCATAGTGGGTGACAACATCAGGAAGACCTTTTATAAGATCTGAGGGTGAGCTGGGTCTTTGGTGTGCCTGCCTTCTCTGCAGGTACATATAAACTGATGCAGTGCTGTTAATATTAGTTGGCAATGGTTCTCAACTTGTTTGGCCTTTTCACATGGACTGAAGAACAAGGGATTTCCCGGAAGCTCGCAGGTCTTGAGTTCCAGACTGCTGAGGATCCCAGCTTCATGAACTAACTATTGAGTAGGGTCATAACTTCTCCAGTTTACTCATGGCCAGGGGTAGAATGCCAGCTTTAATCTTCCTAATCAACCTAATGAATCCCCTTTGTAAATTATATGCATTGTATTTCTTTAGAAAATCTATACTAAAACAGTATAGCTGAGATTCCAAGAGTTAGTTTTCTCCACCAGTGGATGTATAGACCCTGTGACACTGCTTTGTGAATTTTCTCTTGATTGTGATTTTTCTCGACTCGGTTCGTATGACTTTCTCTTTTACTTTTCATTTCCTTGACCCCTGTTTACCTGCCATGCTTATTCAACATATGATAAATGTATTTATTGAATACTTATTTTGAGAATGGTTTAGAGGTCCAGTAAGACTATACATGTCATTCTCATTTTTCATTTTTAAGATAATGATGGATGCCTGCTATCATTTTTGCTTTCTACATTTTGAAAAGTCACTGCAGCCTTTGAAAGGTTTAGTGAAAAGTCATTTGAAAGACCAAGACATTAAAACTAAAACTTCTACAGAAAATCTGACGAGCTATTTTCTATTCCAGCTGCATATTAAAAATCACTGGGAACTATTTAAAAATTACTGATACTAGAGCCTCACCGAAGACCCATAAAATCAGATTCTTGGCAACTCCAATTGAGTGCAGCCAGGGATGACAATCACTATGTTAAAGAGATACTTTTTAGGTTTCCTAGCTGTGCCCGATATTTGGCAGATATTACTAAGAAATAAAATGTATGATCCTCTGTTAGGAAAGTCATCCTCTACTCACTAGATAGAAAATATCAAGTTATCCTACAGTAGCAGAAGGCACGACTGATTATTAACACTTACCCTGCCCTTATATAACTTTCCCCAAAACACAAGAATGTGTGTGAAAACTAAGGTGAAGTTTCCACCAGTCTCATTTCACTGCAAAATGTTGAGGAACTCTACCCTAGAAGATGGGTCCCAAGTTCAGAGACTATTCTGTATGCCAGCAAAATATATTAGCTAGTGGAGATGGGATTTACAGTGTGTGTGTGTGTGTGTGTGTGTGTGTGTGTGTGTGTGTGTGTGTAGATGCCTATGTGCCAATAGTAAATGGTGGAAAGAGGACAATTTCAAGTATAAATTCACACCTTCTGCCTTAAATGCGACAGAGCTCTTTGTTGTTTAGTGCTGCATAAGCCAGAGTAGCTTGATCCATTTGTGTCCAACCATTCTCCTTTATTTACCTCTCATTTCATCTTAGAATCACAGAGATTACAGAAATGATCTACATTGCTTAACTTTTTTCCCCCTTTAAACCAAGAATTTGAACTCAGTTCCTTATGCCTTCAGAATAAGCATTGTATCTACAGGATCGTTTCTCCATGTCTGGACATTTTTTTTTTTTTCTTTAGAAAAACATGAATGCCATTTCAGATTTGTATAACACCTGAAGTGAAGAGAACTTTTTCTATTGTTATTGTTGTTGTTGAGATGAGTTTCAAGGACTAAGTCTTATTTCTTCCATGTACCATGATATCACTGTGATATATTCTTTTAAGTTCCTGCTCTAGGGGTTGGGGATTTAGTTCAGTGGTAGAGTGCTTGCCTAGCAAGTGCAAAGCCCTGGGTTCGAACCGCAGCTCTGGAAAAAAAAAGTTCCCACTCTTATTTTAAGGAAAGTATCAGAATGGCCATTTTTTCCTCCTAAAGTGACCATTTTAAAGGGCAGCACAATCCAAAGCAATTTTCCTCTACACTTTTATAAACAGTGACAAAATGGGTTGTTTCTTTTTTGTGCTGATCAGCACCAGACATGACTGTGATTTTGTAATGTGCTTCATGTTTTAGTACCAAAGTATGCAGAGTATACGGAATATCCTTCTTCTTCTTGTCTGCCTTCATGAAACCAGATGGGTAGAGAAGGCCTTGGCTGGTTTCCTTGGGTGTGTCCTAAAGCCGCTCCACTGTTTCAGTCTATTCTAGGTCTGGAAACTGTGATTAACCCTTGTCTGGTCTCAGCTTGAATGATGGCATGGTTTGGTTTTTCTTTTGGTCTTGGTTTTTAATAGATGCTTTATGATTTACTAAATTAATATACATATACTGGTTAATTTTGGTTTGTTTTCCACTCTCTTCCAATTGCTGTGGTATTTATCAACCAAGAACATACTGCTTCTCTCTTTTAGGCCAAGAAGTTGGTCATGTGCCAGAATGATTCGTTATGGTTAGAACGTATTAAAGATGCTGGTATAGGTTAGGCTACTCTGGATTTTACCTTTATGTATATAAAATTTCTATCTCTCCAGTGTATACACTCAGGTGGCTAGTAATGAAAAAAGAGGCACCAAAAAATCTGATTTTCTGAACAGTTGGGACAGCCTGTGATCTGTCACTTGGAAGGCAGGAGAGTCTCAAGTTAGAGTAAGCGTAGTGCTTATGACGAGACTCTGTCTCAAACAAAACATTTCATTGAAACAAAGAAACACAAAGGAAAGAGTGCACTGATTGTGTCTGCCATTGGTGGTAAGTAGTGTGTGTGTGTGTGTGTGTGTGTGTGTGTGTATGTGTGATACTTGGTTTGTGTATAGTTTGTTCTGTTTCTATAATGTATGTGATATTATACACATACACACACACACACACACACACACACACACACACACACACACACACACATATATATGTGTGCATAGAGTAAGCACTAAGCTTACTCTAACCTGAGACTCTCCTGCCTTCCAAGTGACAGATCACAGGCCATTGCAACTGTTCAGAAAATCAGATTTTTTGGTGCCTCATATATATATATATATATATATATATATATATATATATATATATATATATATAATGTTTATATGTTTATATATAGTGTGCATGCATTTGAACAATTTTATTCCAAATGAGACAAGTGGTTTTGTAGTACCTACTTTACAATAGAGGAAACTGAATACTGTCCAAAATCCTTGGATAATTTGCCTCTTTGCCTATCCATCACATCTTTAGTAAGTGTAGGTGAAAATCAATGGATGTGTATAATAGTACTGAAATATTAAAAATATAAGTTATTTTGTCTAAGAGTATTATTACCATGGGACATTGTAGTGATTATCACACTTAGACCTGTAGGAAACAGGTACATACTATAATTCGCTCATTAAGCTAAAGTGATAGAGGTGAGACCCTCAGTGAAAATAAGTATAGAAGTGAACCTATTAACATGTGAGACTCAGAGAAATAAAATTAAGCATATAGCTAAGGATTGCAGAAGTACAAAGTGCTATGATGTAGAGGATAAAAAGGGGTAAAAATGTATTTCCTTCCTGCTTATGTGTAATTCCTGAAACATGTAATATTAAGTCTCTGAATCCTAAATCTTATGACTATGTTTCCCCATGTAGTGACTAAGTACTTTGCAGTGGTGGGCATTCGTCATACTAGGCAAGCATTTTCTGACCTAGCTATATCCATAGTTCTTCAATGACTATTTGATATAAAACAATATTTAAAAACTATAAAACATGAGAGCTGCAGAAATGTGTTAGCACTGCAGCTAATACATTTTCTTACAGAAGACATGTATTCAGGGCCCAGTATCCACATGCAGTGGTTCACAACCTGTAATGCCAGTGCCAGATCTGATATATATTAATGACCTTCATATGCATGATTCTTAAATCTATTTGCCCTCACATGGATACATGTACAAACACATAGTTATAAAAATAAAAATAAGCCTTAAAAGTAGAAAATACTCAAAAGTGCATTAACCTAACAGCCTGGATGATCGCCACACAGATCACTATCAGTGTATTGATACCTGGGAGTCGTGTGTTCCTGCAGATGACAGTTTCTCCTTTTGCCCGAAATTAACCACTCACATGCCTTTTATGTAAATTACTTACTTGCTTTCTGTTTTGCAATTAAGATCCCCAAGCAAATTAGAGCAGAGTGACTGCTCTTAAGTTTACACAGTTGAACCATGTGTGTCTTTCTATAACAACACCAGGGTGGCTCCTTTTTACTTTGTGGCCTGAGGTTTTAGCATCAGACCTTGGGCATACTAGGCAAGTGCTCCCAAACTGAACCTTTTCCCTAGATCCATGATTTTTGCTGTGACAGGGTTGTACATATATGTGTTCATGAACATTGAGGCAAAAAAGAAATCATTCTGGATGCTATCATGCACAAGTTGCTCATCTGTTTCTTAAGAAAGGATATGATAATGGGAATGGAGGTCACAAAAAGGCTAAGAGGGCAATGAGTCCCCAGGATCTTCCTGTCCCTTTCTCCAGAGTATAGGAATCACAAGCATGATCTATCACACCTAGCCCTTACAAGGGTCCTAGGGATTAGACACTAGTCTCCATGCTTGCATGGCAAGTATTTTTATTGGTTGAGTCATCTCATATCCGCCATGATGACTACTACAATGTTTCAGAATGAATTTTGAATTCATCTGAAGAAATAAAAAAAGGCCATGAATGTTCTAAGTAAGACACCAGAAGTCTTCCACGTATCCTGACAGATACACACCTCTATGGAAGTTTAAAGACTCGACTATATCTATAGATTACACAAATTATTTTAGTACTAGGGGGATAAAAAGAAGTATACCATGGAGTCACTTTGCTCATTTTACAGATGATCACAGATGACCTGGGAGTTGGTCCATACCATGGCCATTGAGACAAGAGTTGTGCTGTCAGCCACCTCATGGGTTCTCTGCCTCTTCCTTCTACTTTGGCTCAGTAAAATTTCACCAAAAAGACTCCTATTCACTTCAGCATCACAGCAACTGTCTGCTTCAGATGTTTCCGTCCTCAGCTCCACAGCTCAAAGAGAGTGACTGCATTCCTTTCTTTGAAGCAGAACATATGCCATCTGAGGAGACACCTCTGAGTCGTTTTACTCCCCTGGCTCCTAGGCACCTCCACTGTGCATGGCACACATGTAGTAGAGTTTCACTTTCCATTTACAAACTCACATTTCAGTTCTAAGAATA